>NW_024883027.1:0-151205 GCF_019059575.1 Amphibalanus amphitrite | reverse complement strand
ACGCCATGAACAGTTACACTGCTGGCGGTATGTTTCCTGAGTAGTTAGTGTGCCACCACTGTAGTAGTAGTGTGCCGTGCGGACCAGCCAGGGAAGGTCTTCTTCCCACCATACCCCACCACGGAGCCGTGGGGCGGCGACGGACACCGTCAAGCACAGCCTCCCGGACGAGAGTTCGTCCGAGACGGAGCCGCACTCACGCTCTGAGAGCGCTCCGTCCCGCCCTCCAGCAGCGGATTCATGTCCCACCGATCCTCACAGACTGCCGTCAGAAGGACGTGGAATGCTCCCTTATCAGACGTATAGTGTCGATGATATCCTGTCGCTCCTTTGTGCCGAGTTCAGCCGCCACATCAATGTCGTGATCGAAAAAGCAGGGTAGTCTTCCATTGGTAAGGTATTCCTCTAGCCAATCAAGTATTTTGTAGACACAATCAGCGATGCCTTTCCACATTCGAGGGGGCGTAGTTTGGGCCAACCAGAGGCCAGCTGTCTTTATAAAATAAGACTTCAATTTCACCTCATCGCTCATCACCTCGTTCTTTTTCAACATATTTTTAATCGCTTTTAACGCCATGATAGCCGCTCGTATGACTGAAGCGAGGTGGCGAACGGTGACCAGCTCCGCCCGTGAGTAGGAAATCCGAAACTCGAAAAACTCGGTGTCACTGCCAGGCCGGCCGGTCGGCACCAGGTGTACTCCGTATCGACGGATGTCATCCCGTGCCGCCGCTGGTGGAAAATCGTGCTCCAGGTGACATCCGTCGAGCTGGTCTACTGCCGGCCACCAGCCACGCACAAGGATACAGGGCACGTAGTCAGTGCCGCCGTCTGAAATATCATGTGATGACCTGACATTGACCGCCGGTCCGGCGGTGGTGAGTAGACCGTCTCTAATAACCCGAGAAAAGTCCAGCATGACCTTGCGCATGGTGTGTGCCGGCAGTGCCTCCAGTGCCTTTCCGTGGCAGCACTTTGTCGTCTTGACCCAGTGCAGCGTCACGAAGCCTGGGTTTTGGGTCGGCCGGGCCCACAGCTGTGGTGCAGACTGTGGAGTAATAACGGCCGGCTCCTCTCTCTTTCCGTGCGCCGCCCATTGGAATGGTGCGTCGAACTCGAACATCAGATCAAAATCAGACGTCCCCCCACGGCCGACTCTCGTGTCCGTCAGCCCCTCGACACTGCTGCCCGATCCATTGATGGAGGTTACCCTGAGAGGCTGGTCGGGCTGGCAGTGCCCACACCGGGCGGCGGCGGCGTCATTGATATCCTGCAGGGCCGCCATGAGCGGTTCATCTACCAGTCTGTCGACAGCGTATCTTACCTCAGACGCGGCACAGTAGGCCTGCCATGTGGTGCAGTGGTTGTCCCTAATGTCGGCTGTCAACAGCAGAGTGTCCGGTATCAAATGTGCACACGATCCGTACTTCTCCACAATAGTTCTCACTTTCCAATTAATACCTCTATACATATTCCTTATCCACTCGGCTCTTCTCACACAATATGTCTGTGGTCGTGACATGGCTGCTGGCTGCTCCGACTCTCCCGGACTGACTGAGGTCGGCCGACGCCGCTGTAGATATATACCGACCCCGACAGGAACACAGATAAGACGGAACGCTCTGTGGCCGTGTCCGTCCAGTGGCAGCGACTGGCGCGCTGCAGGGCAGCGAAATCAGGAGTAGCACTATGGTAGTTATATGTAGTGCGGTATAAATTAGCATGCTGCTGTGTTGACCCTGCACTGGGAAATTCGGCTCAAGCAGGATTTAATAACGTATACATTAATAGGAATTAGGGCAATCTTTCAACGAGCCTAGACATAAAAATTAAACTTGGAAATTGGAATGCATGTAGACCGTACAGTATACTGTGGCAAACAAACTGGAAATCTGCATGAACAAATTGGCCACAATGTTTGAAAATAATGCCCGATTCCCGAACGGGTCCTTGAAGTTTGGTGACGATATCTGCAATGCTTAGGGAGATAGCGGGGCCGTTTCGGCCCCCTTACGGGACGCGGCAGTAATGACGCGATTTGACTCTTCAGACAATTGTTACACTGATTGACCTCCAATGAGATGTATTTTGAGCTGGTGCCGTCAAACGTCCAATGGCAGTCCGTCCCATTCCCGTACAGCGCTGTAACAAAGGCGCCGCAGACCGGGCTCTGTGGGTGTTCTCGGCAGCGCGTGGCTGCAGCCGCACCTCGTGTCGGGCGGCAATGGTGCGTGACGTCACCGATTGTTGCCGGGAACACCTCCAGTCTGCAAGTCCTAAATTAGCCCTCGCCGGACCTATTGGTTTTCTACATACGCGCCGGCCGAGGGGGGGGGGCGGGTACGACCCCCCCTCGCCGTTTCGCCCCTGGTGGAGCTAGCGCGTCGCTGAAAAAACGAGCGTGTGCGCCGTTACGAGACGCAGAGATTGGTACCCGATTTTAAGGTCCTAGGTCAACCGGTGACCTCTGAGGTCAGGTCAAGTGCCCCAAGGTACGGTTCAGTTTTTGGTGAATAACTTCGCAAAAAACGGCCGCAGAGCGCCGATTTTGGCAGCATCGTGTTCGTCTCGCTCAGGCGCGTCGAATGATATACTTTTTGTCCGGGTCAGGTCAACTTGGGGTGTTGACCTCAGGTCAAGGTCAGGTCAGCACCCCCAGGTCACGAAGTTGGTCGAAAGAGGTCATGTCGCATATCATTCGATTCGGCAGATCTTCCTGAGTCCAGTGGTGGCTTTCCCGACTCGCTAGCTCAATTTGATCAAGAGTTATTGACGAAAAACTAATATGACCTTGATGATGTCATAAATGACGTCACGCAAGGTCAACATTGCAAAAGTGACGCATCTAACCTTGCAAGGAGTGCATCAAATCCTGATTCTGTGTGCTTGAGATAGTTGGAGATCGTTCCCGGCGCCAGAATAGCAGTTTTCATTTTTCCCCATTGACTTATAATGGTGAGGTCACGAAAATGACCTGACCTCATATGACCTTTAGGAAAAATCCGAGATATACAAGTTGTGGGACTCATAATGGATACTAGATCCTGCAAGTTTCATTTCCCTGTGACATCTCCTCTGGCAGTGAGGGCGTTGCGAAGTTGCGACATCTGAAGACCGTGCAGAGGTTCACTTATGACGTCATAGGTCAGTGACCTGACCTGACCCAAAAATGCGGTTGGTGTCAAAAGATCCGGCTTGGATCAAAGGTCAGGTATGCCAAGTTTCAGCTCTCTATCGCCAGCGTGTTCGGAGCTATCGCGAAAAAAACCCTATGGGGGGGCGGCACCCGCCCCCCCCCCCCTCGGCCGGCGAGGGTTAGGGTGTGCACCATGAAAAATGGTGAATAACTCAAATGAAGCAAACCATGTTTGATACCAATGAGCGGACTAAACTCACATTCACGGAGTTTGTTCCTGATTTTTAATTTAATCTTCCTAAAAACGTCTGCTTTATGCGAATTCCCACCCTCCGTAAGTCACAGAGGTAGCCTTTATTCTGCATTGGATACTTGTAGCGGCCGGTTGTGGCCGAGAGTAGAATTCCAGACGAGTGTCATTCACTAGCTGTGACCTGACGGACGATAGCTGGACAGCCGGTTTCAAGAAGCCGCATTACTCGCCGCTCTTCAGAGTGTCGGACGGTGAGACCCGTACATTATTGTATAATTAGTAAATGGTAAGGAGGAGTCACTGACATGTCTCGTGATGTGCATTGAGACCCGCTTGTCTGGGATGAAAGGTCATATATCGAGATTGGCTGTTTGGTGACGGGTCTGACCGATCTCACAAACTGAACTAGAGTCAGTGTCTGTTGGTACATACACTCTGTTCTGTTCTCTATCAATCCTCTGGTGGTCTGAGGTGATGGTCAGAGAGGAGAGGACCGCTGCAGCCACGGTCAGCTGGTCGCCGAAGGGGGGGGGTGACGTCACTGGTGGTCCTCAGGTCACTTAAGGTCAACAAAGGTCCAATTTTGAGATGTTATGTCCGTTATGTCGTACGCTCTGTAGAGTTTTGCGGCGCTGCTGGTCGCAGCGTTTCCCAAGCACAAAAAAAAACTAATGATATTGTCAAATTTATCTTTTAATCAGCAGGAAAGTTATCAAGTTTGCCTTAGACCTGTTGCAGCTTCCTAAGGCTTCATGACCTGGCCCTAACCCATAGGTCATTATTCCCTTGTGACCATACCAGTGGACCCATAGACTCAACATACCCGCACCCATTGGTCATTATTCCCTTGTGACCATACCTGCAGACCCGTAGACTCAGCATACCCCAACCCATGTAGGTCATTATTCCCTTGTGACCATACCAGAGAAAATCGAGCCACCTCCATTTTGTGTAGCGTGTTTATCAGATTGTTACCCCTCCATCCCCTTCCCTAACCAACGCCACGCCAACCGCACCATCCTGCCTGCGGCTAGTGGAGACGGCGGTGCCAGCCCGCCCATCTGACGTCCTTCCTGGCCAGCCAGCTGCAGTTTAGGTCACCCTTCCTGTGCCGGACGTGGCGGTGCAGAATAGATCATCGCTAAAAATGGAGCCTGGCGGGTATCCTGTCGATGTCTCATGTTTTTCACCATATAAGGCGTCTTTTGAAGTAGAAGAGAGAGGGGAGAGATGGAGGGGGAGAGAGAGAGAGAGAGAGAGAGAGAGAGAGAGAGAGAGAGAGAGAGAGAGAGAGAGAGAGAGAGAGAGAGAGAGAGAGAGAGAGAGAGAGAGAGAGAGAGAGAGAGAGAGAGAGAGAGAGAGAGAGAGAGAGAGAGAGAGAGAGAGAGAAACGGATTGAGTAGTCCGATTTCCTAACCCTCGCATTTATAGGGGGCGAGTGGAACGGACCCTCGCGGTTTTTCACAAATGACTCGCGTAAAGAGCGGCCCGATCGCAACGAAGCTATCAGTACCTACTCCCGTCTTGATTGAGTTAACACCCACACTGGAAATTTCATGACCCTGACCTAAATGGCATTTGTTAACCCGCGCTCGTAGGGCCATCGAAGGAATAAGGATCCTACATCCGTAGGGTAGGGGTCGTTTCGTCCCCCTCCCCCCTTCCCATCCCACACCACCCTAAGATCTCGGAAAGTTACCGACCGATTTTCAAAATCCAAACGGCGTTCGATAGCTTCTGGCCCGCTCGTGTATGCTGATGGACCTTTGTGACCCCGCGCGGCGGGCCTGACGCTCGTCTCGCAGAGCTGCGAACACCGGCCGGAGCTGGAGACGCTGGAGGACGCCGTCTCTCTCTCTGGGAACGGAGAGGATGTCGGTCTGACGCCGGCGTCACTGTCGCCGACCCAGGAGCTGAAGGACGAGTGCCAGAACCTGCTGGCCATGAAATTGATCTGGTCTGATCGACGCTGGTGGTTGTACTAATTCTTTGAACTGTTTTTTTTTTACGATTGCTTTGTTGCACCCCCTTTTGGACGCTTAGGTCATTTTTGCATATGTGTTATTATGCTTATGTAGGACGTAGGTATGTTTTAACCCTCGCCGGCCGAAGGGGGGGTGCCGCCCCCCATAGGTTTTTTGCAATAGCTCCGAACACGCTGGCGATGGAGAGCTGAAACTTGGCATACCATGACCTTTGCTTCAAGCCAGCTCTTCTGACACCAACCGCATTTTCGGGTCAGGTAAGGTCACTGACCTATGACGTCATAAGTGAACCCCTGCACGGACTTCAGATGTCGCAACTTCGCATCTCCCTCACTGCCAGAGGAGCTTTCACAGGGAAATGAAACTTGCATGACCTAGTATCCATTAGGATTCTCACAAATTGGGTATCTCAGATTCTCCCTAAAGGTCATACCTATGAGGTGAGGTCATTTTCGCGACCTCACCATTAGGTATAAGTCAACGGGGAAAAATGAAAACTGCTATTCTGGCGCCGGGAGCGATCTCAAACTATCTCAACCCCACGGAATCGTGAGTTCATGCAATCCTTGCAAGTTTTGATGCTTCACTTTTGTATTAACCCACGAGCCGCTGGGGGGGGGGGGGCATAAAGTTGCCCCCCCCCTTTACGTTTTGTGAAATATCTCCGAAAGCTGATGAGCTACGAACGTGAAACTTGGCATAGCTTCAAATGAATACCTAGGCAATGTTTGAGGAAAGTTTGGTGGTTGTAGCACCTAAGATGACGTCACAGTGACGTCATAAAGTTTTGCCGTTTTCCGATATGGACCGTTTCTGACGACGCTGAGCATGAAACTCAACTGTAAATGAACTAGACAGCACCTGCTGTCATCCTAAAACACCTAACTACACTTCCATCTAGCTTCTGACCAATAATCGGTCCTTTATATTCGGTCCCATATATCTGATGTATCGTGAGGAATATGAGAGTCGCAAATCTATAATTTCACATATGACGTCACTGTGACGTCATTTCAAATGGGATCAACACCAAATTTGGACACAACCTCGGCTAGGTATTCAGGAAGATGTGTGCAAAGTTTCGCTTCTCTATCTCTTCGCGTTGCGACGATATCGTCGCAGAAGTAAAGGGGGGGGGGGCAACTATATGCCCCCCCCCCCCCCAGCGGCCGGCGGGTGGCGCGGAGGCCCAGCGGCCGCCGGGTTAACATGATCTCCTTCGACCAAGCTCTTGACCTGGGGGTTTTGACCTGACCATGTCCCGAGGTCAATACCTAAAATTGACCTCACCCAAACCAAAAGTATACTTTTCGACGCGGTTGAGCAAGGCGAACACGATGCTGTCAAAATCGCGGCTTTGCGATCACTTTTTGCGAAGTTATTCACCAAAAACGGAACCCGCACACTGGGTCACTTGACGTGACCTCAGAGGTCACCGGTTGACCTGAGACCCTAAAATCGGGTACCAATCGCTGCATCACGTAACGGCGCACACGCTCGTTTTTTCCGCGACGCTATAGCTTTATTAGGGGGCGAAACGGCGAGAGGGGTCGTACCCGCCTAACTCCTCCCCTCCCCCCTCGGCCGGCGCGTATGTAAAAAACCAATAGGTCCGGGAGGGTTAAAGTTGGTATTTATTTTAAATTTTCTGTTATTACTACAAACATTGATATTACTACAAACAAATGTTATTCCTGCAAATTGTTTTTTTTAGATGAGAATTAGCTTACGAGTTACGATGCAGCATAGAACCAGCTTAACCCTCGCCCGTTTTGGTGTTTTTCCAGCCGCGAACGTATAAGAGGGGGTCCGTTGGACTCCCCCCTTGCCGTTGCGCCCCTGATCGAGCTAGAGCTTCGCGGAAAAAACGAGCGTGTTGCCCGTGACGAGAGAAAGCCGATGATACCCGATTTTAAGGTCCTAGGTCATTGGTTGACCTTTTAGAATAGGTCAGTGACCCAAAAGTCGGGAAAATCGGGACCTGTTAGAACGTCGTAAAGTATGGCTGCTATGGAATTTGTCGGGATGTTGATCACGAATATCATGTTAGTTTTTATCACAGATGATGTCTTCATGCATTTAGGCCAGGTCGGGTCAGGTCGGGTCAGGTCAACCAGTAGAGGTCCTGCCGGGTAATTGTATAAAAAGGTGTCAACCGCCTCTGACAGTTTCGTGTAACATGTTACGAAGGCACCAAAACTACTTCGTAAATGTTCATATGGTTGCTAAATTCGAATTCAGCTCCAAAAACTGGCCTAGAAATATGTAAAACTCGAAAAAGTGAACCGGGGTCATCAAAGGTCAGTGGCCTGAGCTGACCCTCAGGTGACCTTGACACCCACCCTAATGCATGGGACCAACATCATTTCACATGTTTGAACGCTTGAAACAGCGAAAAGACTACAAACGCGTGGCTAATGCGAGCCGACATACTACGAATCGCGATTCCGGCCAAACATGGTGTCGAAAAGTAGGTCACAGGTCAAAGGTCATTTGGGTCAGGGTTATGAAATTTTCAGGGTAGATGTAAAATTTATAAACTCGTGGGTAGGTACTGAAAGTGTCGTCGCGATCGGCCGCTTTTTACGCGAGATATTCGCGAAAAATCGAGGGGAGTGGGTTCGTTCGATCTCCCCCCCCCCCCCCCCATATACGAGCGGGGGTTAAAGTGATCATCCCACCTTAACATTAGCTTAGAATTGAGATAGCTAAATTGGGGTATTTGGCTCGCACTTACCGGTTTGGAAACTCACCGCATTGAGGAAGGCTTTGGTTCGCAGATATTTAGTTTCAAAGTTGCAGCACTTTGGATTCAGTTCAGAGGGGATAATGCATTTGAATGCCCCCTCTGAATTTGTAACGTCAGCGCAGATCTAGCACTGGCGGTCGCAGCCGCTAGCAACTAGGGGGGGGAGGGCAAAGTCGCACTCGCGAGTGCGACTCGACGCGCGGTACATCACATTTATTTATCACTAGGGGGAGGGGTGATCGGCTAGTTTTTTTAACGTATAGCAAAATCTAGGAATATAAAATCTAAAATCAAATGGAAAATCTATTTCTATGCTCCCAATGCTCTGATTGCTGCCGTGTTAGATAGTCCAGCTGGCCAGGGGGGTCTGGCAGCGCAGCAGCATTTGCGACTGCGTCAGCAGTATGAACTCAATGACTTGGATTTGTCCGCTATCTCGCCTTCTGAGCTTCATAATGTCTTTGGTGCCTGGATCGAAGAAATTGTGCGTGGAAGGGAGAATGCTGAAGCTCCAGATCGGTTTGTGTACCGGATTTAGGGAAACACGCATTTTACACTCGCTTCCTGTGTTTTTTTTGTTTGTTGAAGTGTTGTGGTGCCTAATGTGTACCTACTTTGTGTGTATATGCACCGATTTTGGTACGAAATAAACCGTTATTATTATTATTATTATTATTATTATTATTATTATTATTATTATTATTATTATTATTATTATTATTATTACTATTATTATTCCTGTTCAAACGACCCTCGACCTGTGACCTCCAGAACCATGTCCAGAATGGTGATTCAGCGTAAGTTATGCGCGCATTTAGGGTAAATGGCCAAAACCATAGAACGTTAAGGGGTGGGGAGGGGGGGGTCGGCACTCGGCAGGTAGGTCTATATAAGCAGGATCCCACCGGATTCGGTGGTTGACTTTGATCGGATTTATCGACGAAAAACTCCGATAGGTAACCTCCAACCGCCGTTGCATTTCAGAAAGTCAACAAACCATTTCTGAAACCATGCGTCGGACCTGACAAAGAATGTATATGCAGTGGTGTGGTGTCTTGATCGACGCGCTTGAGACAAAATGCGACGGTCAAATATCAATTTGGGAAAGGTCCGTCACGACCCGATGGTTGGGGGGGGGGGACGACGGACGTTTGAAGTCGATTCTTCCCATGCAGCACCCATAGGCATAATGTTAACAATGTAAAATCCCCCCCCCCCCCCCCCCCGGTGGCGGAGCCCATGATTTTGGCGCCCAGCTGCCGGCTGCCCCACCTCGAGAAGGGGCCACAACTACAAGTAGCCGCTCTTGCCCCTAGATGGCTCTAGTAGTACAGCGCCTGAACTCACCCTGTGCCGCAAGACACGTGCCCCGGCGGAACAGTGCAGCGGCGGGCACTTCTTCCAAGACGCGAACCGAACCAAAGGCACCGCTAGTCACGCGTTGCTGGATACCTGCCACCGACGAATCCGTGACGGCAAGTTTTCTTTCAACATGACAACATCAAACTCAACGTAAGCAAAGTCGCAGCCCCAATTCTCTAACACATTCTAATTATACAGGGTGTCCCAGAAGTCTTGAAGCTTTGTTATTTTTGTCGTGTGACCTTGCTATGCCACCGATTAAGGCGAATCATGCCTCAAACGAAAGAGAATGAACTGAAATTTTGTATTTTCATGCGTAGAGCACCACTTTAGTCAGGTGGCCCCCGTTGTGAGTCGCACAAGAACGAGCGCGAGAGATCACATCTATCGCTGCCGCCAAGATCTCCCGGTTTGCGAAACACCGGTGTCGCCATGCCCGTTTCTTGTCAGCTTCAGAGTCTTATTCCCTGAAGCGAGCGACATAATATTAGCGACATATATTTGCGACGGGTTGATATTTGTTTTAGCACCATAATAATGCGACGAATCAAAGGATTTCAACGGGCTGTTGCTTAGCGCGCTCAAGTAGCTGAGCCTTATTTTCGTAATGGATGCAGGCAAACACGTCAGGAGACTTTCTGATCAGTAAATCATTATGTTGCTAATGTTTTCTCGGAGATCCAATACTCTGTTTCCTGGCTCGCTTCATGAAATAAGGCTCTGAAGCTGACCAGAAACGGGCATGGCGACACCGGTGTTTCGCAAACCGGGAGATCTTGGCGGCAGGGAAGAACGTGATCTCTCGTGTTCAATCTTGTGCGACTCACAACGGGGGCCACCTGACTTAAGTGGTGCTCTAGGCATGAAAATACAAAACTTCAGTTCATTCTCTTTCGTTTGAGGCGTCATTTGCCTTAATCAGTGGCATAGCAAGGTCACACGACAAAAATAAAAAAGCTTCAAGACTTCTGGGACACCCTGTATTATCATTGTATTCCCTGCAGAGTGCACTCTCATATTTCCCTCTACACTCTGTCGTACCCTCACTGTTCTGCCTTCTGTCCTCCATGAGCCCCCCCCCCTCCCGTCCCCGTCGGCAGGCCACTGCCCCCGGCCGGAGGTATCACATTACTCGGGCCCACCCACCGCGCCGTCCGTCGGTGGGTCTGCACACCGTTCCGTGCCGCTACCGTCCCAGTACGCGGCTAGACCCCGCGGCGGACGGTACGGGAGGCTCTCCTCCGCCGGGGCCGCGGCGCAGCGCTGAACTACCTCCCGTCTCACCGGCGCTGGGCCAGCTCTCAGACCGTTTGCCGCCGCTCGGAGGAAGCGTTTGCCGGCGCTCGGAAGCAGCGTTTGCCGGCGCTCGGAGGAAGCGTTTGCCGGCGCTCGGGAGCGGTGTTTGCCGCCGCTCGGAGTAAGTGTTTGCCGGCGCTCGGAGGAAGCGTTTGCTGCCGCTCGGAGACAGTGTTTGCCGGCACTCGGAGACAGCGTTTGCCGGCGCTCTGAGACACCGTTTGCCGGCTCTCAGGAACAGCGTTTGCCGGCTCTCAGGAGCAGCGTTTTCCGGCTCTCGGGAGCGGTGTTTCCGGTCCCTGACCCGCAGCAGCGATGCGTTCCCTAACGCTGTTGCTGGTGCTGGGCGCCGCCGGGCCGCTGTGCGCCGACCCCGCGGTGCGCCGGCCGGACGGAGCGGCGCCGTTCGCCGGCCTGCCGCCGCAGGACTCCGAGTGGCGAGAGGTGCGCTCCCTGGACGGCCTGTGGCAGTTCAAACTGTGCCCCACCGACGACCCAGAGCGCGGCTTCCGCGAGCAGTGGTTCGCCGCGATGCCGAGCGCCGAAGACCCGGAGGTGCTCGACATGCCCGTGCCGGCCAGCTACAACGACATCACGCAGCGGGCGGACGTGCGCGACCA
Source organism: Amphibalanus amphitrite (assembly GCF_019059575.1). Lineage (NCBI taxonomy): Eukaryota > Metazoa > Arthropoda > Thecostraca > Balanomorpha > Balanidae > Amphibalanus > Amphibalanus amphitrite. The sequence goes on along the minus strand of NW_024883027.1, from coordinate 139,804 downwards.
CCTCGGCTGGGCCTGGTACTGGCAGCAGGCGTGGGTTCCGCGCTCCTGGGCTGGGCGGCGGACAGTGCTGCGGGTCGGCAGCGCCCACTACTCAGCCGTGGTCTACGTAAACGGCGCACGGGCAGCCGAGCACAGCGGGGGTCACCTGCCGTTCGCGGCCGACGTCACCGACCTACTACTGCCCGGTCAGGCCAACCTAGTCTCCATCGGCGTCAACAACACTCTGACCGACATCACTGTGCCGCAGGGCCGCACCGTGCGCAAAGCCAACAGCTCCAGCTACGTCTACCCCGAGGGCTACGAGACGCTCGAGTACAACTTCGATTTCTTCAACTACGCTGGCCTGCACCGGCCCGTGCTGCTCTACACCACCGCTGACACCTTCGTCGAGGACGTCACCGTGACGTCGACACTGGCCGCCGACGGCTCGGCCGCCGTCACGTACGCCGTCACGGCGGCCACCGTGCTGACGCAGGACGACGTCACGATGAACGTCACGCTCGTGTCTCCCGGCGGAGAGCCGGTGGGCGCGGCCGACGGCGCCCAGGGCGTGTTGACGGTGACTCAGCCGGAGCTGTGGTGGCCCTACCTGATGGACGCCTCGCCCGGCCGCCAGTACACACTGATCGTCGAGCTGCTGGCCGCCTCCGGCGCGCGGGACATCTTCCGGCAGAGGTTCGGCATCAGGGAGATCACGTGGGATGCCGACTCGGTCTCCATCAACGGCCGTCCCGTGTACATCCGAGGATTCGGCAAACACGAGGACAGCGACATCCGCGGCAAGGGCCTCGACCTGCCGCTGCTCGTCAAAGACTTCAACCTGATCGAGTGGCTGGGCGCCAACTGCTTCCGCACGTCCCACTACCCGTACGCCGAGGAGATCATGGACGCGGCCGACGCGCGCGGCATCATGGTCATCGACGAGACACCGGCCGTGTCGCTAGACTACTCGCAGACGGGCGGCGACGACCGGCTCCTGACGGCGCACACGGAGGCGCTCTCCGGCCTGATCGCGCGCGACAAGAACCGCCCCTCGGTGCTGATGTGGTCGCTGAGTAACGAGGCCAAGACGGGCCAGCCGGAGGCGGTGCCTTACTACCAGACGCTGGTGGCGCTGGCGCGCGCCCAGGACGGCACACGGCCCGTGACGGCCGTGCTCAACACCTACCCTGACACGGAACTGGTGGCGCCGCTGCTGGACGTGATCCTTGTGAACCGCTACTTCGGCTGGTACTCGGACACCGGACACTCCGAGCTGATCGACCTGCAGGCCCGGCACTTCCTCACCTTCTGGCGCGACACGTTCGGCAAGCCGGTGGTTCAGTCGGAGTATGGAGCTGACACGGTGGCCGGTCTCCACCAGCAGCCCACCTTCGTCTTCACGGAGGAGTACCAGACCCAGCTGATGGCCGCCAACTTCCGCGCCTTTGAGGCGGTGCGCGCGCAGGGCTGGTTTGTCGGGGAGATGATCTGGAACTTCGCCGACTTCATGACCAAGCAGGATACGACTCGGGTGGTGGGGAACCGGAAGGGGGTGCTGACCCGTCAGCGACAGCCCAAGATGTCGGCGCACCTACTGCGCTCGCGCTACTGGGCGCTGGCGCAGCGCACTGACATGCCGGAGCTGCTGCTGCCCGACGACCTCATGTTCTCCGGCGACTTCACCGGGGTGCAGAAGAAGCAGTGCCCCGCCCGGCCGGCCGCCGGCTGGCAAACGAGCGCCGTGAAGGGCAGGTGGGAGCACAAGACCAGCACCAAACCCTGACCGGGTCGTGACGGTCAGACGCTGCTTGTGATGTTTTAGTGCTGTTTGTGGTGTTTGTACAGTGTTTGTATGCCGTGTGTTTGATTGACTGATTGCCATAGTTACAATGGGACGGTTGTTAATTTTGTTATGTACTTCTTTGCCGACTCTCTTCGGCATTACGATTTGGTCAGAGCTGAGCCGCTTTCATCTTATGTGATTTGTTCGCTGTGTTTTAAAATATACACTACTGATAGCGGTCGACAGGGGAGTTCAGAGCGGGTCAATGACCTGTCAGCGGTCTGTGCCCTATCGGTCAGCGATGGGAGATCTGCGTGACCACCGCTAGATAGCGCCGACAGGGCGGCACTGTGACGGCTGAGGAGTTTTCAGCGATCGCCTGTATCTTATCGCCAACAAAACAAACAGCTCCATCGCCGGCTTCGAGAGCCGAGTCAGTCTGAAGAGGAAAAACTGTATCGTCCACATGATCTTAGTCTTTTCACTGGAGAACGGCTCAAACAATGGTAGCGCACGAACAAACGGTCATATTAAGATCATCTACCTCGAAAACACACCACAACTCCGTACAACAGTGCGCACTGTAGGACGGGCCAAAACGTACAGCACCCCTACACAAGTCACATTAAAAACCAGGAGATCTGTGGCCTGTATGGCACGTGCTGACAACGCACTGCCGCAGGCCACTCGAAACACACTTGGTTAGCAACAGTTGCAACATCTCTGGACGACCAAGTACGCAATGTGAACTTCATGAACATACGGCGTTCCGGCTACCAAACGAACTTAGAGGGACTCTAGCTCGACTTTAAGAAATGACATGCCGGCTTAGAACCGAAATGCCCCTTCCACACCAGCAGCAATGGGGCACATCGTACCACAAAACACTAAAACATCTGACTGCATTTTACACAAAATTACGTCAGAACGGCGAGAACTAGTGCCATACGCGCACGCACCTAAATCTGGGCTGACCCTCTGAAATGAACTGCACGGTTGTTGGGAACTATACTGAATTTCCTCAAGAACAATGGAAACATACATGGCAGTAGCAAGCCGTTTTAACTTAAAATCGTTCTTAAGTTATCCGAGGGATAAACAACTAACGTATAATCGAATGTAAGTCACCAAATCCACTGAATGACACACTTCCCTTTAGTTACCGAAACTCGTCAGGTTATTGCACCGTATCCACACATTCATCCCGTCCAGATATAGACCTAGCTGAGAGAGCTTGGCAACTGTGATTGCTGGAAGTATTGCTGGATTCCTTCGCACTTTATGCCTTATCTAGCCCAATGACCCTGTGTGATCCAACGGTTCGTCTGTGAACATTTTCACAAACGTGAAAAATAGGATGGCCATTACAGGCATGTCCACGAATTTGGCACACATTTTACGGATTGTCGGAGAGTTACCATAGTAACCATAGAGTTACCATAGAGTTACCCTGAGAGAACTCGCCGGCCCAGCGAAGGGAGTTATCTAACTCTCGTGTCTTGCCGGGACGACGCTCGTTTAAAAGTGTTGGTATCGACTTATTTAACGCCATCTAACAACACGAGGAAAGCACACCAAGACATATTCCCCTAATGCCACCGCTAGATAACCGTGTAGAGTGTAGATCCCTGTGACTCACGATAGGAGGTGAATTAAACCTCTTCACACTTGCGCTCAACAGCAAGAGGCACACATGAACATGACTCCATAAAACGCCAACAGCTTCCTATTGCCAAAGGTCGGATAGAAGTTACCCCCTTGTACGAAAAACGTTGACACCCAACACACATCAATGTGTTAAATAACGCCTCATATACGAGTTAACACCGATTAAAACACCGGCATTTGGTGTACCTAACCCCGAGGCCCTAACAATGCCTAACAGCCTATCCAGCGTTACACCGCTGGTTAACTGATAACAATCCTACCGATAACGATATTGATAACGGTCCTACCGACCACTGAAGAATCTCTGGACGACTTCAGACCCCGGCTGGCGGCAGCGTCAGACGGCGGAGAGTCAGAGTCAGAGTCGGGAGTCAGAGTCAGAGTCAGAGTCAGAGTCGCCATAGTCAGAGTCGCCGGAGACTCAGACGCCGGGGAGTCGGGAGTTAGTCAGAGTTAGAGTCAGAGTCGGAGTCAGAGTCGAGTCAGAGTCAGAGTCGCCGGGGAGTCAGACGGCGGGGAGTCAGAGTCGCCAGAGTCAGAGTCGCCGGAGAGTCAGACGCCGGGGAGTCGGGAGTTAGAGTCGAGTTAGTGTCAGAGTCGCCAGAGTCGGGAGTCAGAGTCAGAGTCGCCAGAGTCAGAGTCGCCGGGGAGTCAGACGCCGGGGAGCCGGGCCCGGCTCCTGGCGCGCTGTCGGTCCGTTCGGCAGCACCGACAGGCCAGCAGCACCACACCGGCGCAAAGAGCCACAGCCAGGTAGATGTGCAGGTGTTTGAACCGAGACGGCAGCCACAGCACCGCGTAACTCACCCGGCCCGCACGGTCTGAGGAGGGGGGACGGGGGGGGGGTCAGCCAGAGCACCGCGTAACTCACCCGGCCTGCACGGTCTGAGGAGGGAGGACGGGGGGGGGGGGGTCAGCCAGAGCACCGCGTAACTCACCCGGCCCGCACGGTCTGAGGAGGGGGGGGGGGAGCGGAGGGGGGGGGGGTCAGTGAGGGGGGGGGGTCAGCCACAGCACCGCGTAACTCACCCGGCCCGCACGGTCTGAGGAGGGGGGGGAGGTCAGCCAGAGCACCGCGTAACTCACCCGGCCCGCACGGTCTGAGGAGGGCGGGGGCGGGGGGGGGGGGGGGGGTCAGTGACGGAAGTGAGAGCAGCTCAGAGACAAGGGACCGAGTTACAGCCAGGGTCAGTTAAGGATTACTTGGTTTAAATGTCGTATTGTAGAACGACACACTAAAAACTCAACGTTATATCGGTCGTGATGTCAACTCTTCGTGTATCAATACACAAAGCAGATATTAAGCCACAGAGAACAGAACAGCGGCGATGGAGGAGCTCGGGTCGATGACCTGAGCCGATCTCATCAAAAAACGGCCACAAAGCCGGCTATCTCCACAAACAATGCCCGCGGCGCTCTGTGGAATAGCGCCGGACCTGTTGTCTCGGTATGTCTCAGTACCCAAACAATCAGCGGGGCCGGCGTACCCTCACCCGCCTCTTCACTGTGAGATAGCACTGTTTGAGTTCATAAGTGGGGCGCAAGAGAGATTAGCTGCAGAGCCTCTAAAGGCACACACTGTTGATGTTACGAGATATGGGAGATACACTTGGACAAATGTTCACAAAGACGAACTCGATGGTAACATAACTTTGGCCAGCTTATGATAGTGTCGTTATGATACAACCAACAGAGATCCAAATACCACACAGCTTACATGCAACAAACGCCTCATAACTATTATGGGGTTCCGTAAAATCCAGTAAAATCATACAAATTTAACCGACGAAGCATGCAATTCTGAGCCCCCGCCCCTCTGACCAGCCTTTTACAAATATGACCAAAACGAGTCAAACCACGCATGCGTTCTACATCCGGACAATCAGGGATAATTTTCCGGGATAACCGGGATCATTCGGTGTTTTAAGCTGACACCGTGCACAACGGACATGACAACGAGTAAAATAGCCATTAGTGAAGCAAAGGCAATCTAATAATGTGACCAATTACATCGATAGTCCCTGCAATATCAAATTATTACCGGTGATACCGGATAATTATCCCTCATTTTCCGGATGTCGAACGCACGCCACGCGTCATTCTCCGTATGGCTCTGGGGTCACGGACGCGCGGTGACGCGGCGGTTGCCATGGTTACGTACCGATGACGGCGGCTCCGTAGCCCATTGTTCTGACGCCCATCCGGTATGAACAGGTCGGTACGACAATCTCCACCGTGTTATCGTCCTGAAACACACCACCCAGGGTACAATCTTAAAACATGTCGTACTATTCTATTCACGCCAATTGGTAACATAGTGATACCAGTGTCGACAAACGGTTAGGTATCCGAGTCAATGAAATAATTTTTTGGACTGTCGACAAACGATAGATTGAAATACGTGAAAACCATTTTGCATTTGATGGCCGTTTTCTGCATATGAACTTCAGCCAGTGCTGCCATATCCATTCCAGGGCATTTATAAGATTGAGCCCAGCAGCGGTTTACGAACGTGGACCGGTGATAGGACACCCGAGGATACCACTGAGGCAACACAGCTCGGGCAGCGGTTTATATCGACAAAATACCGGGCATGTTTTGTGGAAAACCAACACAGCTGCTCAGAACTCATCAGAAAGAGTTACGAGTTAAAACAGGGGTACCCAAATCAGTCATATAAATCTGAACCTTTACACATTCGTTTTGATCGGGTTAAACCGTAATTTCTGTCCTATTAGTCCATCTTAGGACGGTAATGTGAATGACGGGCTGATGTGAGACATTGGGTTGGTTCGACCACGACTGGTGTGCTGGTAATAGCTGAGCGTCGGATATGCAGCGTATACACCTTCTGGACCGTCCCGTTGGGAATAAGACGAGCCCGGAGAGGCAGGTCAGTAGCCGCCCAGACCTCAACGGTCACTCATGAGGGGGGGGGGGGGGTGCGTCCCCCCAGGGATAATCTCTGAGCGGAATGAGTGGGTATATTATCGTCAGGGATGATGATGGGTTGTGCATGAAGAATGAGGATGAGGTGGAATGCCTCAACTTTTCCCTCTATATGTAGTATGAGAAACTTCGTCCCTCTGACTCATCCACACCGCGGTAACGGCTAGGCGCAGGAGCCGACGGGACCGCTACGCCGGACCGCCCCCCCCCCCCCCCCACCGGCTGATGGGCGCAGGGTCATCCCTTCCGCCCCGCATCGCCGAGTCGGCCGGGGGCGGAATGCGGCGGCGGCGGCGGCACGTAAACATCCGCAGGGGAGGACGGGCACGGCGAGACCCGCGGGCCGGCGCAGCAGCGCGACCAGCGGAGGGTCCGGGAGACCCCACGGCCTCCGCCGGCGCGGGTGGGCCAGGTGGGCCACCTGACACCGCCCCTGCCAGCTCAATGTTTTCTGTAATACTCGGAGGTTACTGGCCGGCCGACTCCCATCGGTCGGCGCCGCCTGCCACTGGAGGGGAACAACAACAACAACAACAGCAGCAACCCGACCTCCAGGCAGCACTCGAGGCAGGCCGCCATAGAGATATAATCTATAGAGATAGATACCCATCCCATTGTTAAAACACTTAATTTTAATCGGTTTATTGCGGTTTATTGTGCGTTTTTTAAGTTCCCTTTTCAGACAATTTAACGCTCGTGATCGATCGAAACAACATTTTTCTTTGAAGGAACATCAGAAAAATGAGTTGCTGGAAGGTCATTGACATCCAATGTGAAAACTATTGGAGCTAAGCCGTGCCCTGTTTCGCTCCTGGAAACTTCTTCGAGGAAAGAAATTAAAAAACAAAGAAGAAATCGGTAGATAGAGGTAGTGAAAGTGATGATTGCACGATGTTGATGAACATATACCTTACTTGGAAAACGCCCAATAAACGTTGGGAATTTTGACGTTAGGGCATCTCTGAATATAATGAGGCCAGAGCGGCCAGAGGGACTGCTGGCTAGGCCGAGTCGGCAGCACCGTCCACTTTCCCGGGCTGAGTCCTGCGCTGTTCTGTTCTCATCCGTTCAGCTGTATGACCTGACCTGTCCTGCGGGACTAGATTTAGCGAGCCGCGACCCAGGCAAGGCCATCAGCCGCAGGCGCGGTATATCGCCTCAGTGCCGTCGAGGTAGGACCCCTACTCTCTGCTCTCTACTGGGGCAGGCCTCGGCAATACTGTGCCAGAGACTTGTGGTTGCGTGCGCCGACCATCGAGCGCGACACAGCAACAGAATGTATGTACGAAGGTGAGGCCCAACGGGCCCTTATTGTGAATAGCCGATGGCGAGTGTAAATATTGTGTGTAAGTAATTGCTTTCGAAGCTGGCTAAGCCCGTTTTGGGTCTGAATTGAGGGGGCGAGAAGGATCGGCGAATAAGACGGCAAAGAACTCGGAACACGTAGAAAAAAAAAACTACGACTCGGGCGCTCAAACGAACGCTACAGTATATTAGACACGCCACGCTAACAAAATAAACCCAAGCCGTAATAACGATCATAAATAGATAGATCGAAACACAAAACAATAGTATATCAGAGTTGGTAAACAATCCCGGCTCTCACCTCGAGGTTGATGCTCTCGAGTGCCGGCGAGTTGAGGCCCTCCATCCTCAGACTGTGACCCGTCTCCTTCCTTCTTATACCCACAAAGGAAGTGTGCGAGTGTGCCGAGAAAATCAGGTTGATCCGGAGGCGCCTTAGGGCCTGCGGAACGGGAGAATGGTTAGCGAATATACTCTGCGTGAATCAGTGACGTCATGGTATTAAGTTTCTACCACACATGTATTTTTCCAGCATCAGGGTCGGCAAGTATTCGTTGTTTCCGTAGTGTAGTGGTTATCACGTCCGCTTCACACGCGGAAGGTCCCCGGTTCGATCCCGGGCGGGAACATTACTTTTGACAGATCAGGTCAGCTTCTCTGGCAACTTCAGAGCACGTGGAATTTTCGAGCCGCGTGCCACCACCGAACCAACCCCCAAATCAGTAGTAATCGTCCCATGACACCACCAGCAGCCTAATGCATTTTCCTTCTCACTGGCCAGATTTCTGATCCCTCTGACCCAGTATTTGACCCTTTTGGCTGACCCCTCTGACCTCGTGGTTGACCGCTGACACGGAAGCCGTCAGCGGGAAGTGGCTCAGCATGACGTTAATGCCGTCCGACAGCGGTGGCCGCGTGTGGTTCGACCGCGGCGGGATGGTGCCGATCTGAGGGGGGGGGGGGGGGGGGGGGGGTAGCGTCACAGCGGGGCGACAGCGACATACACAACCTGCAGAAGGCTTCAATGGCGTCATTACGAATAATGATAATGTTCCTATAACAGGCTACATTTGCCATTGAATAAAAAGACATGCAGATCAAAAGAAACAAAGCTGGGCAGGTTTAATCAGGTGCATTATCGCTTTGCTTTCAGTATCTTACTTTATTCATTATTCAACGTTAACCTAGTACATTAACCTAATGCTTCATCCCATCATGATTCTGAAAAATAAATACTATTTATTTTTCACGAATAGGGCCCAAAAACGACACCCAGTCCCTTCTAAGAAGTGTTTTACATAGTCAAATCAACTGACCTGCCGGCACCTTACATTCCAGCACAACCGCCCAGGCCTGGGCTCCGAGTCGTCCGAGCCCGACCCCTACCTTGTAGAACTGGACAAAGTCCACCAGGGCAGTGTCCTTTCCCCCAAACTCTGCCCGGAAGGCGGCCACCTTGTCCTGTTTGACCGGCTCCGAGCCCTCGCCGCCAATATCGTTATCCCCGGGCACAGACACCACCTGGCGGCAGAATAGAGAAACTGTAGTTACCAGCCGAACACGAGAGGGCAGCGGCAGTCCGAAAGCCGAGTACACGAGTGCGTTCGGCATCTGGAAAATGAGGGATATTTCCGGGAGCACAGTCAATTGTTTGGTATTGCAGGGGTCGTCATCCGTCCGTGCTTCTATCCTCAAGATACTGAAATCCTTCTCCTCCACGCCACAACCCTCCTCCGGGCTGGACAGGCAACTTTATCTCATGCGGGCTGCTCCCTTGGAGCGGCACCGCTGCTCCCGAGGGAGCGCACCCCGTAGCCGGGTGCAGTGAGTGCCTTGGGGCTGGGTGGCCTGTCCTCTGGACGGGCTCAGCCCCGGCGACTCACTAGGGTGCCTGCCCAGACCAATGTCTCCCCCTAATTCCTATCATCCTTCCGGCTCTGCAATGGTCTTGTCGACCGAAAGGGCCTAACCCAACAAAACAAACAAACAAACAAGCAGGGGTCGTCAATGCAATTAGTCATGTTTTTCACATTTCTATTGTTTCGCCAATGGCTCTATTACTCGTTGTTATGTCCGTCGTTCACGGTGTCAGCCTAAAACACCGATTCATCCCGGTGATCATGGAAAATTATCCCTGATTGTCTGGATGCCGAAAACACGCAACATTGTCCGAGAGTTGATATTTCTTATACAAAGCCATGCAATATACAGGTTTGCTTTCTTAGATTGGTGAGCTTACGTAAATTCAAGTGAAAAGAGTCACCGCAACAAGCAAATGTATTCCATCCCAGAACTCGGAATCCACTGAGGACCACAGCGAGTAGGACCGCAGGTTGTTTGAGCAAGCACCTTTGGAAACGCAGCAAAAACGCCCGCCGCCAAACGAGAGGATGAGCCTTGCACGTGCAGACCGGAGTCGGTGTGCTACGGACTGACGTGCACGGCACCCTATTCGCCGGTCTATAGCGGTGTGCCAAATTTGAGTGCAATCGACCCGGCCGTTTTCGAGATCTGGAAGCGTGACCCTGCACGTGCGCACGTGCAGCCTGGGCCCTAATTGACTTGTGCACGGCACTCTATTCGCCGGTTTCTAGCGATGTACCAAATTTAATCTGAATCGGCCCAGCCGTTTCCAAGATCGGGAAACGACCCCTACACGTGCGCACGTGCAGCTGCACCCCAACCGCGGCACATGAAAATACATACTTACTGACTTGTGCACGGCACCCTACTAACTAGTCTCTAGTGGTATGCCAAATTTGAGCACAGTCGGTCCAACCGTTCTTGAGATATGGAAGCGTCAGCCTGCACGTGCGCACGTGCAAACTGGGTCCCATCTGACTTGTGCACGGCACCCTACTCGCCGAGCCCTAACGGTGTGCCAACTTTGATCACAATCGGCCCAGTCGTTCTCGAGATCTGGAAGCGTCACCCTGCCCGTGCGCACGTGCAGCGGCACCCCAACCGTGACACATGGAAATGCATTGCGCGGCGGGTGCCTACAACCATGCCAAGTATCAGCGCAATCGGCAAACTAACTACAGAGTTATTAGACTTGTTACTGAACTGACTTCTTTTCGTTTTGCACGTGGCACGTGCATTAGGGGTCACCCATACGCATCGAGAGTAGCACACTACGTGTAAGAAAGGAAGGAGCTATCCCACACAAAAGACCGCGAGTGAATCGGTCCAGTGGTTGCAGAGATATAAGGTTTGTACAGGCACCCCACAGGCGGCCTACTGCTAATATTTAGCAATAATCAGTGTCGCATCCGCACACGGGAGGTATCGCCGTCACCTATTCGTATACTCTAATGTGGTTGGGTTCAAGTCACAGTCGAGCCCTGCTTTTTTACAACTTTTCTTAAAAACGGCACATCGTGCAGTGACGTTCTATACATTATTGGAAAGAGCATCGAAAGTTGTATGTTTTATTAACTTTTCACTTTGATATATCTGTAACGTAAAAAGTTATTAAGCAACAAAGACGCTCCCATTGACTTTCCATGTTAAAAATTTTCATTTTCAAACGAACTTTATTAGAAAAAACGATTTCTGCCAGCTTAACGAAGCATAACGGCATGTACTATGCTCTTTCCTTTACAAGATATAAGAGTTTGGGCGAAATCTATCTCTAAAATTTTGTACAAAGATCGAATGAAAATGTCTCTGCAAAGTCTCGACATCGCCGTCCATTGACTTAACATGGGACACAGCAAAATTCCAACTTTGACCTCGTGCAAAGACACGTTCCGAGATTCTGAGGGGTATACAGCGCACACTAGCGTGTACCCAAACGTGTTTGCCATAAAATGCTGGGAAGAAAACCACCTCTTCCTTGGCTCGTTTTCCCGCTATTGGCGATCGCGCAAAAAGTGTCCAAAACCCCGTTCACTTAACACGGGGAAAATGGAATCGCACGTGCCACGTGCCACGAGGTTTTAAGCGAGTAGCGACCGATGCCATAAGGTAGATCGCCTCCGGGAGCCTATACACTGAACTTTTTACGAAGATTGTACATTTCGTCTAGGCCCCAATCAAGATGTCTCGATTCGCTGCCAGACTTGCAAAACATAGCCCGGAGAACGACCGCTCCGGTTGTTTTTCAATAGAAAAACACAATTCTAACGAATAGTGTTTGTCTTTTCAAACAACCTGCGGTTACCAGCATCTGCGATGCTGGGCTCCGCATCGCGGGACCGCAGGTTGTTTGAGCAAGCACCTCTGTAACGCCGCAAAAACGCCCGCCGCCAAACGAGAGGATGAGCCTTGCACGTGCAGCCCGGAGCTGGTGTGTCACGAACTGACGTGCACTGCACTCTACTAACCGGTCTCTAGCGGTTTGCCAAATTTGAGTGCAATCGACCCGGCCGTTTTCGAGATCTGGAAGTGACACCCTGCACGTGCGCACGTGCAACCTGGGTCCCAATTGACTTGTGCACGGCACTCTATTCGCCGGTTTCTAGCGATGTACCAAATTTAATCTGAATCGGCCCAGCCGTTTCCAAGATCGGGAAACGACCCCTACCCGTGCGCACGTGCAGCTGCACCCCAACCGTGGCACATGAAAATACATACTAACTGACTTGTGCACGGCACACTACTAACCAGTCTCTAGCGGTATGCCAATTTTGAGCACAGTCGGCCCAGCCGTTCTTGAGATCTGGAAGCGTCAGCCTGCACGTGCGCACGTGCAAACTGGGTCCCATCTGACTTGTGCACGGCACCCTACTAGCCGATCCCTAGCGGTGTGCCAACTTTGATCACAATCGGCCCGGCCGTTCTCGAGATCTGGAAGCGTCACCCTGCCCGTGCGCACGTGCAGCTGCACCCCAAACGTGACACATGGAAATGCATTGCCGGGTGCGTGCCAACATCCATGCAAAGTACCAGCGCAATCGGCAAACTAACTACAGAGTTATTAGACTTGTTACTGAACTGACTTCTCATCGTTTTGCACGTGGCACGTGCATTAGGGGTCACCCATACGCATCGAGAATAGCGCACTACGTGTAAGAAAGGAAGAAGCTATCCCACACAAAAGACCGCGAGTGAATTGGTCAAGTAGTTGTGGAGATAGAAGCTTTGCAAGGCGCCCCCAAGGCGGCCGAATGCTAATATTTAGCAATAATCAGTGTCGCATCCGCACACGGGAGGTATCCCCGTCACCTGTTCGTATACTCTAATGTGGTTGGGTTCAAGTCACAGTCGAGCCCTGAATTTTTACAGCTTTTCTTAAAAACGGCACATCGTGCAGTGACGTCCAATGCATCAGTGGAAAGAGCATCAAAAGTTGTATATTATATTAACTTTTCACCTATACATCTTACTAAAGATAAAAGTTATAGAGAAATAAAGACGCTCCCATTGACTTTCCATGTTAAAAATTTTAAATTTCAAATTAACTTTAAAAGAAAAAATGAGTTTTGCCACCTTAACGAAGCATACCAGCAAGTACTATGCTCTTTCCTCTACAAGATATAAGAGTTTGGGCGAAATCTATCTCTAAAATTTTGTACAAAGATCGAATGAAAATGTCTCTGCAAAGTCTCGACATCGCCGTCCATTGACTTAACATGGGACACAGCAAAATTCCAACTTTGACCTCGTGCAAAGACACGTTCCGAGATTCTGAGGGGTATACAGCGCACACTAGCGTGTACCCAAACGTGTTTGCCATAAAATGCTGGGATGAAAACCACCCCTTTCTTGACTCGTTTTTCCGCCATTCCCGATGGCGCAAAAAGTGTCCAAAACCCCGTTGACTTAACACGGGGAAAATGGAATCGCACGTGCCACGTGCCACGAGGTTTTAAGCGAGTAGCGACCGGTGCCATAAGGTAGATCGCCTCCGGGAGCCCATACACTGAACTTTTTACGAAGATTGTACATTTCGTCTAGGCCCCTACCAAGTTGCCCCAATTCGCTGCCAGACTTGCAAAACATAGCCCGGAGAACGACCGCTCCGGTTGTTTTTCAATAGAAAAACACAATTCTAACGAATAGTGTTTGTCTTTTCAAACAACCTGCGGTTACTCTAAAGGTGTGCCGAATTTGAATGCAATCGGCCCAGCCGTTCCTGAGATCTGGAAGCGTCACCCTGCACGTGCGCACGTGCAACCTGGGGCCCAGCAGACCTGTGCAACACACCCTACTACGCGATCTCTAGCGGTGTGCCAAATCTGAGCACAATTGGCCCGGCCGTTCTCGAGATCTGGAAGCGTCACCCTGCACGTGCGCACGTGCAGTTGCACCCCAATCGTGGCACATGGAAATACATACTAAATGACTGCAACCTACTGATCGGTATCAAGCGTTATGCCAAATTTGAACACGATCGGTCCAGCCGTTCTCGAGATCTGGAAGCGTCACCCTGCACGTGCGCACGTGCAGTTGCACCCCTACCAAGACACATGGAAATGCATCGCCTGGAAAGTGTCTACCTCCATGCCAAGTTTTAGCGCAATCGGCCCAGTAATTACCGCGAGCTATTGCGCTTATTACAAAACAGGCACCTCTTGGCTTTGCACGTGGAACGTGCGTTAGGGGTCACCCATATGCATCGAGAGTAGCACACTATGTGAAAGAAGGGAAAAAGCTACCCCACACAAAAAACCGCACGTGTATCAGCCCAGTGGTTGCCGAGATATAAGTCGTACAAAAACGTCCCCACGGCGGCCGGCCGCTATTTGGCAGTAAAATCGTGTCGCATCCTTCTATGGGAGGTATCCCCGTCACCTGTTCGTATACTGTCTGAGCAAAGGCCATACGTTACGGTCCAAACTCCATAGTGAGGCGGACAAACGAATTTACTAGAGTTTAGCGACGAAATGATTCACTTAATTGTTAAGTAATGGGTACCATTAGGTAGACCATAAATTTTATCTAGCATCTCACCGTAGATGCAGTAAAAAGTGCTTTACTTTTCAATGTATATGTTACAGACCGTATGAAAACCCAGTCCGTTTGCAAACGGCCTGGCCCAGTTAGGCCGTTTGAAAACGGCCTGAAAAAGCCGGCCGTTTGCAAACCGCCTGAAATATCAGGCCGTATGAAAACGGCCTAGGCAGTTTGAAACGGCCTAGACAGTTTGAAAACGGCCTAGTCAGTTTTCAAACGGTCTGGCGAAGTACAACAGCCTCTGAAGATAACTTAATGGATCCAGGTTGGTCGATGATCAGGTTGCATCCATGTCAATGCTTGCGCATTCCATGCCGAATGACTCGTCTACGTCGAACATTTTCTTACTGTGCAGATGCTCGACCCGGCCGTTTTCCGACAATATTACTAATTATACAAGTTCACGGTCCGCCTGCTTACGGCCATCCAGTTCATGGAGCCTGGTGAAGCCGCTACTGGTGAAGTCTGGTGAAACGTATCACTACAAGACTCACCGATTATTTTGCGGCATAAAACGCAGGAACGCACAATGGACATCAGAGTTCACATTAGAGTCCTCACCGCGCCCGGTCGACCGCCGGCGGCTGGCCGGTGGCGTACGCCGGCAATACTTGACCATTGCGGTGGAAGGCGAAACTTTAAGTCCGGGGGAAGCCCGGGTCGACCGGGGCCCTGTTTCACCACCCGGACGGCGCGCGCGCTGGTGCGGCGTTCGTGGGCGTTCGAGACGAATTCGGCTCGACGCTTCAGCATTGCGAGGCGTCCGAGATTGTTATATTTCCACGGAAACCTAACACGCCGCTGGTATACCGTAGCTTCCAGCGCGCGCAGCGTCGTGACGGTGAAACAGGGCCCGGGCGCTGTACGGGCCGGGCCTCAGTTCTGCTTATCTCTTACTGACCAGGCCTGCATTCGGCATCCGGAAAAATCACGGAGAATTATCCGGGACTAGCGAGAATTATCGGGGATCACGAACGGTATCGCGATAACGAGACATGCTGAAGATAGGCGCTCACCAATAATTTTCCGACGGATAATATCCTAGTGACAATATTTTTCGGGATGCCGAATGCACCTCAGGATTTCATGGTGCCATGTAATATCATTAACGGTCGTGCTTCAACAAACTCAACATTGTCCAGCTATAGCTTCATGCAGACCAGATTGTTTTCAAAATGCCTAGACCGTTTGCAAACGGCCTGGTGTCTGGAAAGTTGTCATACGGTCTAGACGGTTTCCAAACGGCCTGAAATTTCAGGTGGTTTGCATACAGCCTGGAATTTCAGCCCGTATTCAAACGGCCTGACTTTTCAGACCGTTTGCATACTGACTGGGCTGTCCAGGCCGTTTGCAAACGGCCTGAATCGGGCCAGGCCTTTTGCAAACGGACTGAGTTTTCATACGGCCTGTAACATATATAAAGACTTGCTCAGCTCAATCAGTTCACTCTGTATTGGCTCAAGCCGTATCATGCGAACGCAATACAAACTAGAGCACCGACAGCGCAGCGCTCCCCAACTCACTGCTCGCCCAGTCCACCCGGGCCGCCGCCACGACGGCCCCCCGCAAGTAGGCATCCCGCACTGCACCGACAGCCGCGGGCGACCAGCTGACCGGCCACTTGACCGGCCAGCAGCCGGCGGGCGGCAAGCCGCGGATGGCCGACCCGCCGGCGCGGCGAGGGAGGGGAGGGACGCAGCTGAAAGACCCGACTACATATATATCAAAGAAACATTATATGTAATCATCGATGACGCGACATAAATCTGCTTTATTGGGGTTAGCGGTGTAGTCTGTGATGCCATCACAATGAAAATAGCCAAGTTTTGTAGAGCATCAAATTCTGATTCCATAACGACTCTCGCTAGTCCATTTTCAATTGTAAATAAGCCTTTTATTGCGATGCAAAGTCCCGAAATGGTGCCGACGGCGGCCGGTCCCCCGATGGTACCATACCATACCATAGATGGTAAACAGGTTAGTTCACATTCCCGCCGCTATGCGGGCGGCGGCGGCGCCACCTGTCCTCGTGTCCGCCTGACACCGTAACGATATAGGTCTGAGCTCAAATCTCGGTAATGTCGTGCTTTTTTACTATATTTCTCAAAAACGGCACCACGTGCAATAAAGTTGTATGTATCATTGGAAAGAGCATCAAAAGTTGTATAACCTATCAACTTTTCACTGAAATATATCTATAACGTAAAAAGTTATAAAGCAGCAAAGACGCTCCCATTGACTTTGCATGTTAAAAAAAATCTTCTTTAAACGAGCTCAAAAAGAACAAACGAATTCTGACAGCTTAACGAAGCATAACAACATGTTCTATGGTCTTTTCTCAACAAGTCCTGAAAGTTTAAACAAAATCGTATCATATAATTTTGTACAATGAGCGAATGAAAAACTCTCTGCAAAAACGCCCATTGACTTAACATGGGGAGCGAAAAAAGTTCAACTTTGACCTCGTGCAAAGACACGTTACGAAGTTCTGAGGGCTATACGGCGCACACTAGCGTGTACCCAAACGTGTTTGCCATAACATGCGTGGAAGAAAACCACCTCTTTCTTGGCTCGTTTTCCCGCTATTGGCGATCGCGCAAAAAGTGTCCAAAACCCCGTTGACTTAACATGGGGAAAATGGAATCGCACGTGCCACGTGCCACGAGGTTTTAAGCGAGTAGCGACCGGTGCCATCAGGTAGATCGCCTCCGGGAGCCCATACCCTGAAATTTTTACGAAGATTGAGCGATTCGTTTAGGCCTGACCCAAGTTGCCCCAATTCGCGGCCAGACTTGCAAAACATAGCCCGGAGAAGGACCGCTCCGGTTGTTTTTCAATAGAAAAACACAATTCTAACGAATAGTGTTTGTCTTTTCAAACAACCTGCGGTTATTCCGAGATTCTGAGGGGTATACAGCGCACACTAGCGTGTACCCAAACGTGTTTGCCATAAAATGCTGGGAAGAAAACCACCTCTTCCTTGGCTCGTTTTCCCGCTATTGGCGATCGCGCAAAAAGTGTCCAAAACCCCGTTCACTTAACACGGGGAAAATGGAATCGCACGTGCCACGTGCCACGAGGTTTTAAGCGAGTAGCGACCGATGCCATAAGGTAGATCGCCTCCGGGAGCCTATACACTGAACTTTTTACGAAGATTGTACATTTCGTCTAGGCCCCAATCAAGATGTCTCGATTCGCTGCCAGACTTGCAAAACATAGCCCGGAGAACGACCGCTCCGGTTGTTTTTCAATAGAAAAACACAATTCTAACGAATAGTGTTTGTCTTTTCAAACAACCTGCGGTTACCAGCATCTGCGATGCTGGGCTGCGCATCGCGGGACCGCAGGTTGTTTGAGCAAGCACCTTTGTAAACGCAGCAAAAACGCCCGCCGCCAAACGAGAGGATGAGCCTTGCACGTGCAGACCGGAGTCGGTGTGCTACGGACTGACGTGCACGGCACCCTATTCGCCGGTCTATAGCGGTGTGCCAAATTTGAGTGCAATCGACCCGACCGTTTTCGATATCTGGAAGCGACACCCTGCACGTGCGCACGTGCAAGCTGTGTCCAATTGCATTGTGCATGGGACCCTATTCGCCGGTCCCTAGCGGTGTACCAAATTCGAGCTCAATCGGCCCAGCCGTTTTCAAGATCTTGAAACGACCCCTCCACGTGCGCACGTGCAGTTGCATCTCAACCGTGACACATGGAAATACATACTAACTGACTTGTGCACGGCACCCTACTGATCGATCTCTAGCTGTTTGCCGAATTTGAGTGCAATCGGTCCAGCCGTTCTTGAGATCTGGAAGCGTCACCCTGCACGTGCGCACGTGCAAGATGGGTCCAAACTGACTTGCGCACGGCACCCTACTAATCGGTCTCTAGCGGTGTACCAAATTTGAACTCAATCGGCCCGGCCGTTCTCGAGATCTGGAAGCGTCACCCTGCACGTGCGCACGTGCAGTTGCACCCCAATCGTGGCACATGGAAATACATACTAAATGACTGCAACCTACTGATCGGTATCAAGCGTTATGCCAAATTTGAACACAATCGGTCCAGCCGTTCTCGAGATCTGGAAGCGTCACCCTGCACGTGCGCACGTGCAGTTGCACCCCTACCAAGACACATGGAAATGCATCGCCTGGAAAGTGTCTACCTCCATGCCAAGTTTTAGCGCAATCGGCCCAGTAATTACCGCGAGCTATTGCGCTTATTACAAAACAGGCACCTCTTGGCTTTGCACGTGGAACGTGCGTTAGGGGTCACCCATATGCATCGAGAGTAGCACACTATGTGAAAGAAGGGAAAAAGCTACCCCACACAAAAAAAACCGCACGTGTATCAGCCCAGTGGTTGCCGAGATATAAGTCGTACAAAAACGTCCCCACGGCGGCCGGCCGCTATTTAGCAGTAAAATCGTGTCGCATCCTTCTATTAGAGGTATCCCCGTCACCTGTTCGTATACTGTCTGAGCAAAGGCCATACGTTACGGTCCAAACTCCATAGTGAGGCGGACATACGAATTTACGAGAGTTTAGCGACGAAATGATTCACTTAATTGTTAAGTAATGGGTACCATTAGGTAGACCATAAATTTTATCTAGCATCTCACCGTAGATGCAGTAAAAAGTGCTTTACTTTTCAATGTATGTAAAGACTTGCTCAGCTCAATCAGTTCACTCTGTATTGGCTCAAGCCGTATCATGCGAACGCAATACAAACTAGAGCACCGACAGCGCAGCGCTCCCCAACTCACTGCTCGCCCAGTCCACCCGGGCCGCCGCACACTGGTCGGAAACGCCCTCACGAGAGGCCACGGGCGATTCCGGAGTTTCGGATTATTTTTTATATAGATCGATTTGAAATTGATCAAATTATTATACTTAGGCCAAAAAAACTAATCCGGGTGACCAAAAATAACTGTAATCAGCCCCCGAAGATGGGGTATCCCAGAACTCGGAAACTGACGCGGAGCAAGAGGTTTCTTGAGCCGGATATTCAGAGTCTTATTGCTGATAGACACCAAATTGAAATCCCACATATTATGCATCAAAATGTTCGTTATGAAGTTGCCGACTGGTCAGTGCAAAATTTTTGGTATACTTTTCCCCTAACTAAGATTTACTGTAGCTTTTTTATGACGGCTCTCCTACAGTGATTTTGGAATATAACTGCAAAGTTTAGGTAAGGAAACAACAGGTAGTCCCATCTAGTTCCACTCTGATTTTTTGTGAGATGAAGCAGGATTTAAATTTACACCAGGGCAACATAAAAGCTAACTGCGCATATTTGCGCAAAATTTGCAGGAGCCGCTCTTCCTACCCAAGTACCGCCCGCCCCGCCCCAGTTTCGGCTCGGCCGCCGCGCCCGGCTTACGCTGACCTGTGTGGCCTGCACGCATCCATGCGTAGTTGACTGGTCATTAAAAACAGATGCGCTTGAGTTTATGAATTTTGTGAAAAGCGCGTTTTATGTATGCATTTATGTATGCATTGACATCAAAAGCCTTCCACATGTTGCGTGGCGATTTCGGCTTGCATTTAAAGAGCCTTGCTATTGACAGCCATCACTCGGCTGAAGAAATTGGAAATTGAAACCTTCGTGAATATAAGACGCTGCAAATATAGGACACCTGTCACTGACGTCGGGTTACCTTGGGCCGTCTTTTTACATTAGATCACAATTCCGGTATTTAACCCTGGCCGGACCGATTGGTTTTCTATATTGACCGGGGAGGGTTGGTACAACTTCCTCGCCGTTTCGCCTCTTATAATTGAGCTAGAGCCTCGCGGAAAAAACGAGCTTGTGTGCCGTTATAAGACGCAACAATTAGGTACTACCCGATTTTAAGGTCTTAGGTCAGCCAGTGGCCTCTTAGGTCAGGTAAGTGCCACAAGGGACGGGCTCAGTTTTAGGTTAATTACTTTGCCAAAAATGGTCGCACTGCCGCGATTTTGGCATCATCGTGTTTTTCTAGCTCAGGCGCGTTGAATGCTATACTTGGTGTTCGGGTGAAGTCAACTTAGGTGTTAACCTCGGGTCAAGGTCAGGTCGGAGCCCCTCAGGTCATGAAAATGGTTGAAGGAGGTCATATCGCATATCATTCGATTCGGCAGGTCTTCCTGAGTCCAATGGTGGCTTTCCCGACTCTCTAGCTCCATTTGATCAGGAGTTATTGACGAAAAACTTATATGGCCTTAGTGACGTCATAAATGACGTCACGCAAAGTCAACAATGCTAAAGTGAAGCACTGGACCTTGCAAGGAGTGCATGAAACCATTCCCGGTGCCCGAATAGCAGCTCCCAATTTCCCTTGTTGACTTAAAGTGGTGCTAGATCCTGTATTATACTCAATTATGACGTCATAACTTAACAGATTCACGTCATATATTTAGTGCTTGACATCCAAATGATAGCTTACATATGACAGAGAAGGTATGCAAAGTTTTATGAAGTTTGCTTCACTAGTTGTGGAATAACAAGCAAAAAACGTTTGCGGAAAGGCCGCTGGCCTCTCGCTGGAGCGTTTCCGACCAGTGTGCGCCGCCACGACGGCCCCCCCCCCCCCGCAAGTAGGCATCCCGCACTGCACCGACAGCCGCGGGCGACCAGCTGACCGGCCAGCTGACCGGCCAGCAGCCGGCGGGCGGCAAGCCACGGATGGCCGACCCGCCGGCGCGGCGAGGGAGGGGAGGGACGCAGCTGAAAGACCCGACTACATATATATCAAAGAATGATACATTATATGTAATCATCGATGACGCGACATAAATCTGCTTTATTGGGTTTAGCGGTGTAGTCTGTGATGCCATCACAATGAAAATAGCCTAGTTTTGTAGAGCATCACATTCTGATTCCATAACGACTCTCGCTAGTCCATTTTCAATTGTAAATAAGCCTTTTATTGCGATGCAAAGTCCCGAAATGGTGCCGACGGCGGCCGGTCCCCCGATGGTACCATACCATAGATCAGAGGGCTGTTCACGGGCCCTGTGTGCGGTCGGACCGCACATAGCCTCCAAGCTCCGCCCACTGCGTCCCTACGTCAGCCTTCCGTCACCGCACACAGCGATCGCTGTGGCCGGTCGGGACTGGCCACAGCGGACCGTCCACCGCACGCAGCCGTGACGTCAGAACCGCCTACCCATCCCCTACCCCCACGCCTGCTGGACGCACCGCACACAGCGCACGCAGCAGTGTGCGGTGCCCGTGAACACCCCTCTGGTAAACAGGTTAGTTCACATTCCCGCCGCTATGCGGGCGGCGGCGGCGCCACCTGTCCTCGTGTCCGCCTGACACCGTAACGATATAGGTCTGAGCTCAAATCTCGGTAATGTCGTGCTTTTTTACTATATTTCTCAAAAACGGCACCACGTGCAATAAAGTTGTATATATCATTGGAAAGAGCATCAAAAGTTGTATAACCTATCAACTTTTCACTTAAATATATCTCAACTGTAAAAAGTTATTAAGCAGCAAAGACGCTCCCATTCACTTTCCATGTTAAAATTTTTCATTTTTAAACGAGCCTAAAAAGAACAAACGAATTTGCACAGCTTAAAGAAGCATAACAACATGTTCTATGGTCTTTTCTCAACAAGTCCTGAAAGTTTAAACAAAATCGTATCATATAATTTTGTACAATGAGCGAATGAAAAAGTCTCTGCAAAAACGCCCATTGACTTAACATGGGGAGCGAAAAAAGTTCAACTTTGACCTCGTGCAAAGACACGTTACGAAGTTCTGAGGGGTATACGGCGCACACTAGCGTGTACCCAAACGTGTTTGCCATAAAATGCTGGGATGAAAACCACCCCTTCCTTGGCTCGTTTTCCCGCTATTCGCGATTGCGCAAAAAGTGTCCCAAACCCCCATTGACTTACTATGGGAAAAATGGAATCGCACGTGCCACGTGCCACGAGGTTTTAAGCGAGTAGCGACCGGTGCCATCAGGTAGATCGCCTCCGGGAGCCCATACACTGAAATTTTTAAGAAAATCGAGCCACAAGTTTAGGCCTGACCCAAGTTGCCCCAATTCGCGGCCAGACATGCAAAACATAGCCCGGAGAAGGACCGCTCCGGTTGTTTTTCAATAGAAAAACACAATTCTAACGAATAGTGTTTGTCTTTTCAAACAACCTGCGGTTACCGGCATCTGCGATGCCGGGCTCCGCATCGCGGGACCGCAGGTTGTTTGAGCAAGCACCTTTGTAAACGCAGCAAAAACGCCCGCCACCAAACGAGAGAATGAGCCTTGCACGTGCAGACCGGAGTCGGTGTGCTACGGACTGACGTGCACTGCACCCTATTCGCCGGTCTATAGCGGTGTGCCAAATTTGAGTGCAATCGACCCGGTCGTTTTCGAGATCTGGAAGCGACACCCTGCACGTGCGCACGTGCAGCCTAGGCCCCAATTGACTTGTGCACGGCACTCTATTCGCCGGTTTCTAGCGGTGTACCAAATTGGAGCTCAATCAGCCCCGTCAATTTCAAGATCTGGAAGCGACCCCTACACGTGCGCTGGTGCAACTGCACCCCAACCGTGGCACATGAAAATACATACTAACTGACTTGTGCACGGCACCCTACTAACCAGTCTCTAGCGGTATGCCAAATTTCAGCAGAGTCGGCCCAGCCGTTCTTGAGATCTGGAAGCGTCAGCCTGCACGTGCGCACGTGCATAGCGGGTCCCATCTGACTTGTGCACGGCACCCTACTTACCAGCCTCTAGCGGTGTGCCAAGTTTGATCACAATCGGCCCAGCCGTTCTCGACATCTGGAAGCGTCACCCTGCCCGTGCGCACGTGCAGTTGCACCCCTACCAAGACACGTGGAAATGCATCGCCTGGAATGTGTCTACCTCCATGCCAAGTTTTAGCGCAATCGGCCCAGTAATTACCGCGAGCTATTGCACTTATTACAAAACAGGCACCTCTTGGCTTTGCACGTGGAACGTGCGTTAGGGGTCACCCATATGCATCGAGAGTAGCACACTATGTGAAAGAAGGAAAAAAGCTACCCAACACAAAAAACCGCACGTGTATCAGCCCAGTGGTTGCCGAGATATAAGTCGTACAAAAACGTCCCCACGGCGGCCGGCCGCTATTTAGCAGTAAAATCGTGTCGCATCCTTCTATGGGAGGTATCCCCGTCACCTGTTCGTATACTGTCTGAGCAAAGACCATACGTTACGGTCCAAACTCCATAGTGAGGCGGACATACGAATTTACGAGAGTTTAGCGACGAAATGATTCACTTAATTGTTAAGTAATGGGTACCATTAGGTAGACCATAAATTTTATCTAGCATCTCACCGTAGATGCAGTAAAAAGTGCTTTACTTTTCAATGTATATAAAGACTTGCTCAGCTCAATCAGTTCACTCTGTATTGGCTCAAGCCGTATCATGCGAACGCAATGCAAACTAGAGCACCGACAGCGCAGCGCTCCCCAACTCACTGCTCGCCCAGTCCACCCGGGCCGCCGCCACGACGGCCCCCCGCAAGTAGGCATCCCGCACTGCACCGACAGCCGCGGGCGACCAGCTGACCGGCCAGCTGACCGGCCAGCAGCCGGCGGGCGGCAGGGCGCGGATGGCCGACCCGCCGGCGCGGCGAGGGAGGGGAGGAACGCAGCTGAAAGACCCGACTACATATATATCAAAGAAACATTATATGTAATCATCGATGACGCGACATAAATCTGCTTTATTGGGGTTAGCGGTGTAGTCTGTGATGCCATCACAATGAAAATAGGCGCCTAGTTTTGTACAGCATCAAATTCTGATTCCATAACGACTCTCGCTAGTCCATTTTCAATTGTAAATAAGCCTTTTATTGCGATGCAAAGTCCCGAAATGGTGCCGACGGCGGCCGGTCCCCCGATGGTACCATACCATAGATGGTAAACAGGTTAGTTCACATTCCCGCCGCTATGCGGGCGGCGGCGGCGCCACCTGTCCTCGTGTCCGCCTGACACCGTAACGATATAGGTCTGAGCTCAAATCTCGGTAATGTCGTGCTTTTTTACTATATTTCTCAAAAACGGCACCACGTGCAATAAAGTTGTATATATCATTGGAAAGAGCATCAAAAGTTGTATAAAATATCAACTTTTCACTTGAATATGTCTTCAAGGTACAAAGTTATTAAGCACCAAAGACGCTCCCATTGACTTTCCATGTTAAAATTTTTCATTTTTAAAGAAGCCTAAAGACAACAAACGAATTTGCACAGCTTAAAGAAGCATAACAACATGTTCTATGGTCTTTTCTCAACAAGTCCTGAAAGTTTAAACAAAATCGTATCATATAATTTTGTACAATGAGCGAATGAAAAAGTCTCTGCAAAAACGCCCATTGACTTAACATGGGGAGCGAAAAAAGTTCAACTTTGACCTCGTGCAAAGACACGTTACGAAGTTCTGAGGGGTATACGGCGCACACTAGCGTGTACCTGAACGTGTTTGCCATAAAATGCTGGGAAGAAAACCACCTCTTCCTTGGCTCGTTTTCCCGCTATTCGCGATTGCGCAAAAAGTGTCCAAAACCCCGTTGACTTAACATGGGGAAAATGGAATCGCACGTGCCACGTGCCACGAGGTTTTAAGCGAGTAGCGACCGGTGCCAACAGGTAGATCGCCTGCGGGAGCCCATACACTGAAATTTTTAAGAAAATCGAGCCACAAGTTTAGGCCTGACCCAAGTTGCCCCAATTCGCGGCCAGACTTGCAAAACATAGCCCGGAGACGGACCGCTCCGGTTGTTTTTCAATAGAAAAACACAATTCTAACGAATAGTGTTTGTCTTTTCAAACAACCTGCGGTTACTAAATTTCTCAAAAACGGCACAACGTGCAATAACGCTCTGTATATCATTGGAAAGAGCATCAAAAGTTGTATAACCTATAAACTTTTCACTTGAATATGTCTTCAAGGTACAAAGTTATTAAGCACCAAAGACGCTCCCATTGACTTTCCATGTTAAAATTTTTCATTTTTAAAGAAGCCTAAAGACAACAAACGAATTTGCACAGCTTAAAGAAGCATAACAACATGTTCTATGGTCTTTTCTCAACAAGTCCTGAAAGTTTAAGCAAAATCGTATCATATAATTTTGTACAATGAGCGAATGAAAAAGTCTCTGCAAAAACGCCCATTGACTTAACATGGGGAGCGAAAAAAGTTCAACTTTGACCTCGTGCAAAGACACGTTACGAAGTTTTGAGGGGTATACGGCGCACACTAGCGTGTACCCAAACGTGTTTGCCATAAAATGCTGGGAAGAAAACCACCTCTTCCTTGGCTCGTTTTCCCGCCATTGGCGATCGCGCAAAAAGTGTCCAAAACCCCGTTGACTTAACATGGGGAAAATGGAATCGCACGTGCCACGTGCCACGAGGTTTTAAGCGAGTAGCGACCGGTGCCATCAGGTAGATCGCCCCCGGGAGCCCATATCCTGAAATTTTTACGAAGATTGAGCGATTCGTCTAGGCTGCGACCAAGATGTCTCGATTCGCGGCCAGACTTGCAAAACATAGCCCGGAGACGGACCGCTCCGGTTGTTTTTCAATAGAAAAACACAATTCTAACGAATAGTGTTTGTCTTTTCAAACAACCTGCGGTTACCCCAGGGGCGAAGCGATAGAAGCAAAAACATGAGTCACTAGTTCCCTCCTGTGTCTTCCCTCCTGCAGGAAAAAAATATATGTGTGATGCCCAATGTGACTGATAACTGCATAGTGCATATTATAAAGCTGGAAATATTGTACAAAGTTGTGACAACACAAGCAAACTATGCATGTCACTGCTCTTGTTATTGCTATATGAGACCTCACAAGACACAAAAATATGCATGGTAAAAAAGGGGGCAACAATTCACTTCAAATGTAGCTTGTCAAAAAAATGATCATGAATTTCACTACATCAAAAGTGAATGAAGTTAAGTGATAAACTCTGGAAAAAAAGATCAGCATAACTACATATGTCTTGTATCCAAAGCTAAAGTATGATCCTCAATGTTGCAAAAGTTGATTGGCTTTTACAATAATGAACAATACAATAACTTTGAATAAAAAAAAAACATATGGTAAACACTTCAAGGAAATCCCAAGATCCATCCAACATTTGACATGCCCTGTTTGGAATGCTGTTAAACATGCTATGATCTTCACAGAATAGGTAAAATCAACTCAAAATATTACCTTCTTTTATTCAAAATAAAATCTTCCCATGAAATTCATTATTGTCAGTGAGCTCATTCAGTCAATCAGAGACTGTGCAGAGACTTCATCATTCAAACAATCAGAGAATCAATGTGCAGAGACTAACACTTTAAAATCTAGTGACTTATCACAAACATTTTTTATGCTACAAGCTTATGCTTACTCAACACTTTTTTCATGACTCAAATATGATGGTGTTCATTTAAAGTGAAAGCATTCATCCAGCACTAAGCAGATTATTTCTAAGCTCCTTTAAGTCCCAATTTCTGCTATATTTCGCTTGGAGTCACTTCATAGTTTGAACTCAAGGTGCCTTGTGGATTTACCTCAGGTATGTAGGTAAATCCACAAGGATTTATGGGCTTTATCTCAGTTATGTAGCTGCTCCCTCAATTTAAGTTTCTCGTTAAATTTCATTGAGGCGTTGCAAGATGGGCTGTAGCCGAATTCTCTTCCCTGTTAAGCTGATGCTCATAATACCTGAACATTTTTTATTCCAATTTTTGTAGCTGTTAACAATTGGTAAAGGCCCATGTAGTATGTACCTAGACAACAATGACTTTACAGAGGAAACCCCAGGCTGTGTTTCATGGGCGCACTGCCAGCCGCTGCCAGCGCATTCCGCGTGAGCTAGCGTCAACCTCCGGTAGTGTTGTAGGCATAGGCTTGTTGATGTCTCTATGGAAGCCAAAAGCGGCTGGCAGAGTGCTGTGATACACCACCCTTATTTTTGCACAATAATGTTGTGATAACTTTTCCTGCAAAAAATATAAGGTGAATATTTTGAACTCAAGGTGCCTTGTGGATTTACCTCAGGTATGTAGGTAAATCCACAAGGATTTATGGGCTTTACCTCAGTTAAGTAGCTGCTCCCTCAATTTAAGTTTCTCGTTAAATTTCATTGAGGTGTTGCAAGATGGGCTGAAGCCGAATCCTCTTCCCTGTTAAGCTGATGCTCATAATACCTGAACATTTTTAATTCCAATTTTTATAGCTGTTAACAATTGGTAAAGGCCCATGTACCTAGACAACAATGACTTTACAGAGGAAACCCCTGGCTGTGTTTCATGGGCGCGCTGCCAGCCGCTGCCAGCTCATTCCGCGTGAGCTAGCGTCAACCTCCGGTAGTGTTGGAGGTATAGGCTTGTTGATGTCTCTATGGAAGCCATAAGCGGCTGGCAGAGTGCCGTGATACACCACCCTTATTTTTGCACAATAATGCTGTGATAACTGTTCCTGCAAAAAATATAAGGTGAAGTGAAGTAAAATCAGGTCAAACATTAATATATACCCAAAAATAGCAGTGTATGGAGCACCTACGTTCACATTACCAATAATATGATGCACAACAGGCCATAGAAAACCAGTGAATGTTGAATTGTACCCCAATTTCAATATCAATATGGCACTTGGCAATAACAGTAAAACACACCGTTTTTATCTTAAATCAACAGAGAAAACTCCTGAACATAAAAAATGATCAGAATGTATAATAAGGATAACAGTATAAATAAAAATCGACGACATCAGCACCTATCATCGCCGTTCCACATTCACCACTCCCCATTCCACGCACAGATTGTTTACCCCTTGGTTTACCCCGTGTTCGCAGTCTCCCTGACGACGGAGATTCTTTACGCCCACCGACCAATCACGTTCAAGATCAGCGGGGCTTGGCCGCAGTTCTCGAACGCCATTGGCCAGATTAAGCAGGACCTTCGTCGTCAGTGAAACTGTGAACACGGCGTTACATATTTCGCTATGGTAACAAAAGCGCCAGAATTGACTACCAGAATTGGATCCGAAGGTCAAATAGGTCACGTGACTGACAAGTTCAGATGGACAACACCTGGAAAACGGCACAACGTGCAATAACGTTCTATATATCATTGGAAAGAGCATCAAAAGTTGTATAACCTATCAACTTTTCACTTAAATATATCTCAACTGTAAAAAGTTATTAAGCAGCAAAGACGCTCCCATTCACTTTCCATGTTAAAATTTTTCATATTTAAACGAGCCTAAAAAGAACAAACGAATTTGCACAGCTTAACGAAGCATAACAACATGTTCTATGGTCTTTTCTCAACAAGTCCTGAAAGTTTAAACAAAATCGTATCATATAATTTTGTACAATGAGCGAATGAAAATGCCTCTGCAAAAACGCCCATTGACTTAACATGGGGAGCGAAAAAAGTTCAACTTTGACCTCGTGCAAAGACACGTTACGAAGTTCTGAGGGGTATACGGCGCACACTAGCGTGTACCTGAACGTGTTTGCCATAAAATGCTGGGAAGAAAACCACCTCCTTCTTGGCTCGTTTTTCCGCTATTGGCGATCGCGCAAAAAGTGTCCAAAACCCCGTTGACTTAACATGGGCAAAATGGAATCGCACGTGCCACGTGCCACGAGGTTTTAAGCGAGTAGCGACCGGTGCCATAAGGTAGATCGCCTGCGGGAGCCCATACCCTGAAATTTTTACGAAGATTGAGGGATTCGTTTAGGAGAGGCTCAACTTGCCCCAATTCGCGGCCAGACTTGCTAAACATAGCCCGGAGACGGACCGCTCCGGTTGTTTTTCAATAGAAAAACACAATTCTAACGAATAGTGTTTGTCTTTTCAAACAACCTGCGGTTACCAGCATCTGCGATGCTGGGCTCCGCATCGCGGGACCGCAGGTTGTTTGAGCAAGCACCTGTGCAACGCCGCAAAAACGCCCGCCGCCAAACGAGAGGATGAGCCTTGCACGTGCAGACGGGAGTCGGTGTGCTACCAGCATCTGCGATGCTGGGCTCCGCATCGCGGGACCGCAGGTTGTTTGAGCAAGCACCTTTGTAAGCGCAGCAAAAACGCCCGCCGCCAAACGAGAGGACGAGCATTGCACGTGCAGACCGGAGTGGGTGTGCTACAAACTGACGTGCACGGCACCCTATTTGCCGGTCTATAGCGGTGTGCCAAATTTGAGTGCAATCGGCAGCCGTTTTCGAGATCTGGAAGCTCCACTCTGCACGTGCGCACGTGCAAGCTGGGTCCCTATTGAGTTGTGCACGGCACCCTATCCGCCGGTCTCTAGCGGTGTACCAAATTTGAGCTCAATCGGCCAAGCCGTTTTCAAGATATGGAAGCGACCCCTACACGTGCGCACGTGCAGCTGCACCCCATCCGTGGCACATGAAAATACATACTAACTGACTTGTTCACAGCACCCTACTACCCAGTCTCTAGTGGTATGCCAAATTTGAGCACAGTCGGTCCAGCCAGTCTTTAGCTATGGAAGCGTCAGCCTGCACGTGCGCACGTGCAAAATGGATCCATCTGACTTGTGCACGGCACCCTACTAACCGGTCTCTAGCGGTGTACCAAATTTGAACTCAATCGGCCAGGCCGTTCTCGAGATCTGGAAGCGTCGCCCTGCACGCGCGCACGTGCAGTTGCACCCCAGCCGTAGCACATGGAAAGGCATGGCCCAGTGTGTGCCTACATCCTTGTGTAAGCGGATTTCCGCTTACATGTTATGCGAGCGGATACTGGGCCTACCAGAAGTGAAAGTGGCAACTCTAAATTCGTCCTGCGCTGCAATAATGTCCTTGGTTTGTTGTCGCGTGTTTAGTGCTATTTAGTTATGATACTGATTTGTAATGACTATTTTATTATTTGATATTGATCGGTACCAATGTTTCTTTAGTTATGTGTCATATTTCTTATCCGAAGAGTTTTAGACTTCCTGTAATGATTTCGTCCAATGATGTAGCTGCGCGCCACGCGAGAGCCAATCAGGTAACCGCTTATTCTGACCAATGAGAGAGCAGCCGAATTTCCGTTGAGCCCCCGTCGCGTCCAGAGCGGGAATTCGGTGCGCCGCGACATGGCGAGGATCGAGATGTGCTTGGATTGCGCCTGCTTGAACGGTGGGTTTCAACTTTCGTGATAATTACTGTTTATTTTATTTCACATTCTCTAATAACGGGTTTTGATATTTCGTGCCGGCTTTGTATGTGTCGGGATTGTGACAGTTGTTTGTCTTTTCTTTCTAGGGCGTTTCAATTTGTTTGTTGTCTGCTTGTGCTGGATACACGCTTGGTTGGCTCCGAGTTCGGCGTTTGCCTCTGACGCCAGCGGCCGGGGATAGACGCCTACATCTGGTGGCAGCGGTGGGATGCTCTGAGCTCGACGGCCTAAGCTTGACGGCCTGCATCTGGCGTCAGTAGGATTCTCCGAGCGCGACGGCCTACATCTCAGTAGGCGGAACTATGGTCAAGCGTACCCATTTTCGGGAACGCATTTTCGTTCCCATGTTTGGGAACGATAAACCCAAATATGGGAACGCCATGTAGGCATTATTTAAAACAAGAAAAAGAACCGTTAAATGACGTCCAAAAAATAGAAAACGATCGTGAACCGCCTGATATTTGTCGCAATATTGTTGGGAAAGAGTTTGATATTGTAAGGCCCATCGTAGTTTCAAATCGTTCCCCTATTTCTAAAGCAGTCCATCATCCGGGCCGCCAGCCCAAATTTGGGAACGCTCTCGTACACTGGCGCTGCAAGCGTTCCTTATTATGGGAACGGCGTACCCATAATTGGGAACGATTTCACCGACGCCTTTCAGGGGCTCTTTTCATTAACAAGCATCACGTCCAACGCCGCAAATTATTGTTAACGCAACAATCATCAGATGACCTTTCCGGCAAGACCGTCGCATGTTTCGCCCGGTCTTCTGCGCTTTTATTCCCGTCGATCTCGCAGCGGGCACGCCCCCCTCTGCAGGTTTACGTAATTCACAACGCTCAGCGATGTTCAACAAGGTCTTCCATACCTATATCCACCGTCCGTGCCGAGGGTGGAGACATGTCAAGCACCTGTCTGTTTATCACCGATAGTTGACGAGTACAAGAAAGTATCCAAAAATGGGAACGCTGAATATGTTACACCCTCAAAACACCTAGTCCCAATGAAAGTCTAGTTTTTCATTTCTTAATGAGTGTAAGTGACAAAAGGCCTGGTAGGATGGGCACGAGGAATGATCGAAATCAGCATAGAAATTATAAATAAGCCACCCAGAGCGACCTATATAAGAGAAATTCCCCCAAAACGATCATGCTTAGAAACACGGAAGACAAAAACCACGCTCATGACGCTCCTTATAAAATAATGCTAAACAGCTAGCATCCAAATAAAATATGTCTTTCCGGGCTGATAAAATACAGCTGAATAATTTTCGACCACTTAAACTGAGTTTACAACAGTAGTTCGGTAAAATCACGCACGTTCTACGCGGTCGTCCGCCTCGACACCAAATGTCAACAATATTACCTCGGGACTGTCCGCGTGTTCGCTTGCATATGTCAGCATCTGGTGTCGATAGTATGAAAGTTCATAACCAGGCGAAAATTATTATACTTTACCTCAAACTAAAAAATGCTTCATTTTCCTTAAAATTGCATGTTAAATGTCGTATAACCCATATTTCCACCATTCTGTCATCTTTAAAAAATCATTAAAAATATCATTCCACGGTCAATTTCCTTGTTCCACGGTCAGATTAAAGATAACTTTATGGAGATTTAGTAGATACTTAAATCAGCGTGCACTTTTTTGAGACGTGATGCACTTTTGAGTTTTAGTGGGCGAACGGCCGAAAAATTGCCTTCCGTTCTCATAAATGGGAACGCCCGTTCCCATATTTGGGAACTCCGTTCCCAAAAATGGGAACGTTCCTATATTTGGGTACTCATGACCATAGTTCCGCCTACTGATCTGGCGTCAGTATAAGATTCTCCGAGCGCGACAGCTGACTGCTCAGCGTCTACACGCCGGTGAGACCTATCCAGTTCGGACTTATCCGATAGCGGGATGTGCCTGAATCCGATAGCGGGATGTGCCTGAACGTTTGTGTCACCCGATCTAAGCGATCGCCCTTTGACCATTGTTGGAGCGGGTAATCCTGCCTCGCGGTCCGAGGACTACCGGCCACTCCCGATGGAGACTGGGACGAGTGCACTCCCCCCTGTTGCGGACACGAGCACCTTCTGACCCCCCGGAGACTCAGGTGCTCCCCCCCCCCTGCCGAGGACGCCGTGCGTGGTATTCTCCGGTGACAATGCGCGCACTACCCTTCCCCCCCCCCCCCTTATGAAGACGCACGTGGACATTTGAAGCTGAGGTGTGCCAAACTGGGCTGACGTGGACATAAACATTTGGTGGTTGGGGATATGAGTGGTGACAAGGGTGTTTCATTGATACTGTGTGTCATGTATGTGCTTGGTTTGGGAAGGTGTGATGTTGGTTGCTGGTAAAGTGTTGCGGTCTCACTGTAACGAGGTAATGCTGGCTCTACGATTTCTTTTTCCATTGTAAAACGTCCTTTCCATCGCCTTTCTCGCAGTAATTTGAGCATTTAATTTTAGCGTAACTTGTTGAATTACTCTCCGTATTAACGACTCTGCGGTTCCCCTTACATCACCGATTTTTTTTTTCCGTTGGAAGTGTGCCAAATTTGACATTCAGCATGGCGACGCAGTCACTATCGGTCGGTCTGCCGTCTTTCGCCGGTAAGGGCAGTGTCTCTCGTTTCATCGCGGACTTTGACACGTTTGCAGTCCTACAAGGATGGGATGACGATAAAAAAGTAGCTCTGCTGCCTCTGTGCTTGTCCGGAATTGCGAGGGACGCCTACGATGCCTTCCCGACCGAGTGCAAGAAGAAGGTAGGCGACGCGTGCAAGAGATTGGAACTGGCTTTCCCCTCCGGCGACAAAGTCGAGGCACAGGTCCAGCTCCGGTCTTTGAGACTCACAACAGATGACAGCCTTGATGCTTTTGTGGTGAAGCTTCGAGGGCTAGTCAGTCGCGCATTTCCCGACACCCGACATACCGATCATGACCCCTTGCTGTACAATTACTTCCTCCAATCACTGCCACCGACATATCAACAAGCGCTAATAGGCGAGGGCATCCAGACGTTCGACAGTGCGGTGGCAAAGGTGAGAAACCTCTCGTGCGCCGCGAAGGTGGCAGCGAGCCAGACGGTTCGGCAGGTAGCGGCCACAGACGAGACAGACCTACTTCGTCGGAAAGTTCAGGAGCTGGAGTTGAAACTCTCGCGACTGGAGCGTCCGCAGGTAAGCGCTCGTTCTCCCCAGTGTCCAGCAGCGGCCGTACTTGCTTCTGTTGTGGGAGGCCCGGTCACAACCAGGCGCGGTGTCGGCAAAGGCACCTGCCGTGTCATGTGTGTGGGACCAAAGGACACTTGGCCCGGATGTGCACGCAGCAGGTAAACCCCCAGCGGGCTGGGCCCGGCCCCGACCCCAGACCCGAGCAGCAGCGGACCCCAGTCTCAGGGTTCCAGCGGGGACCAGGTCCACATCAGTGGGATGCCAGACCACAGGACCAGCGGCCGCAGCCGTTGCAGCCGCCCCGGATGGCCCAGTCGTTGCAGCCCGAGCAGATGAGAGGACAGTCCACTTGAATGCTGACATGACATTTGACGCTGATGTGGGAGGCGTGACGTGTTCAGTGACGCTGGACACCGGCAGCAGCATTAATATCATTCACAAATCCGTTTTTGATGTGCTCCCCAAGGCCCCTCCCCTTTTCACTACGGCCACAGTGGCACACACGGTTAGCAGGGACCCCCTACCACTGATCGGTCGTACACAGATTGCCGTTAAAATTGCTGGAGAAGTAGTGGTGGTTCCATTCTATGTTTCGGATCAGATTGACTGCACTGTTTTGTTGGGATTGGAGTTCTTTGGCGTGTGCCCGTGTGTTCTGGATCTCACCAAGAGTCAGCTGATCCTCAGCTCTGCGAAAATGGTCAGAACCATCTCCGCTTCAGTCTTCTCGGTGGGTAAGGTGATTTGTCAGAGAGACATCGCGGTTCCGGCCGGACACGAGGTTTTCTTTCCAGGTTTTGTTCCAAACGTCGACTTCAGAGGGCCAGCACTGTGCGAGCCATTGCTTGAAGTCCCGGGACTCGAGTTGGTTCCTTCCATGGTGCAGGTAAACGGTCAGAGTGTTCCGTGCCTTGTGAGAAACATTACAACTGAGCCGGTCACGATCCCAAAGCGTGCGGAGATCGGTAGACTGGAAGTGGGCGTGGCTGAGTTTCCAGTCCCTTCAGGTGACGCAGATCCCAATTGGCGTGAAAAGATAGACCTGTCAGACACAGACCTCAGTAAGGAGCAGAAGGAGAAGGTGACCGAGCTGCTGACCAAATATAGTGACATGTTTGATGGTCGGTTGGGCTTCACATCCGCGGTGGAGCATCACATCGACACAGGTGACAGTCCGCCGATACGTTCAGCACCCCATCGCGTCCCACCATTCCTGGAGGATAAGGTAAGGGCCGAGATACAACGCTTGGTGGATCTAGGGGTTCTGGAAGAGTCGAATGGATATTGGAGTAGTCCTGCATGCTTTGTCGCAAAGAAAGATGGACGAGTCCGGATCTGTGCTGACCTCCGAAAGGTTAACGCTGTGACTAAGATGCCTGCTTATCCTGTCCCCAGAATAGATACGATTCTAGATTCCCTGGGTGGAAATTCAATGTTCTGTGTGCTTGATCTTCGCATGTGTTATTTTCAAATCGGTGTGAGAGAAGAGGATCGTCCTAAAACGACTATCGTCACCCCGTTCGGCGCTTGGCAGCACCTTCGGCTCCCGATGGGACTCAATGGTGCCGCGGCTAGCTGCGCCCGCATGCTCGATATTGTTTTGCGCGATCTTCCCAAGGGCACGTGTCATTCCTACTTTGATGATGTTTGTTTGGGTGGTAAGACGTTCGAGGAGACACTTGAGAAGCTCGAGCTAGTTCTAGACAGGCTCCACCGAGCCGGTCTCACGATCAATCTGGAAAAGTGCTCCCTGTTCCGTTCGAGTGTCAAATTCTTGGGACATGTGGTGGATGAGAGTGGCTTGTCTCTCGACCCCGACCGTGTGAGCAAAGTGCGCGACTGGCCGATTCCGCGGACAGCCAAGCAGCTCTCCTCATTCCTAGGGCTGGCTGGTTACATGCGCAAATTTGTCAAAAATTTTGCGAGCATCTCTGCACCGCTCTTCAAGCTGTTGCAGAAAGACGTGAAGTTCCAGTGGTCAGAGGAGGCGCAGTTCTCGTTCGACCAGCTTCGCAAAGCCCTCAGTGAAGCCCCAGTGCTGACGCTGCCCGATTTCAGCCGAGACGCAGGTCCTTTTATTCTTGATTGTGATAGTTCTGACACCCAGGCGGGCGCCGTGCTGCTACAGGTTCAGGGTGGCGTGGAGAAAGTGATCGCGTATGGGAGTCAGAAGCTGTCAAAATCGCAGATGAATTACGGTACCACTCAGAAAGAACTGCTAGCGGTAGTGATCTTCGTGCAAAAGTTTTCTGCGTACCTGGAAGGTAAGGAATTTAAAGTACGGAGTGATCACGCGAGTCTCCGATGGCTGCTCAATTTCCGCAACCCGACTGGCATGTTTGCCCGCTGGTTCCAGATCTTGTCTCAGTTCCACTTCACCATCGAGTATCGCCCAGGCGCCCTCCACACAGTGCCAGACGCTCTCTCCCGCAGACCAGACGAGCAGACTGATCAGTCATGTCAGACGGACCCAGAGACTGAATACTGCTTTCAGGTAAGGTCAGACGATTGGTCGACCAGCTACATTCGCTCGGAGCAAGACAAGGATGAGGATATCGCGGAAATATCGAAGTGCGTCTCCGCGGGAACCAAGCCTAAAGCTAAGGATCTACCCCAGTCGTGTCGCAAATACTTGTCGCAGTGGTCCAGATTGCGACTGGTAGGCGGAGTTCTGTTCCGCGTGTACAGAAGAAGGCCTGGCGATTCTGATCAGCTACAGGTAGTGCTGCCCAAGAGTCTGATCTCAGGGGCGCTGACTTCTCTGCACGCCGGACCCACGGGAGGTCATTTCGCTAGTGATAAGTTGTTAGCTCAAGCTAGGTTAAGGTTCTGGTGGCCCGGCATGGCTGTAGATATAGAAAAGTTCTGTAAGTCGTGTCACCGCTGCGGCGAGCGGAACAAGCCGGTTCCCGCCCCGCGAGCGTCCCTGGGCCAGCTGCCAGCCTCATCGCCCATGGAGGTAGTAGCGCTCGACATTTTGTCTGGCCTGCCAGTGACGTCGCAGGGGCACAGACACTTGCTCGTAGTTATCGATCATTTTTCGCGATTTGTAGAGTGTATTCCGTTGAAGACACAAGAGGCGACTGAGGTAGCTCAGGCGTTTGTCAGAGAGTTTGTGTCTCGGTATGGGGTGCCAAAGACGATCCATTCGGATTTGGGTGGCTGCTTCACCGGGGAAGTTATGAAGCTCACGTGCCAGTTACTGGGGATAGAGCAGTCACATACCACGGCATTCCATCCGATGGGTAATTCAATCTGTGAAAGAATCAATCGTACTGTGCTTGGTATGCTGTCTAAATTCCTTGAGGATCACGAGCACTCAGACTGGGACATCCACCTGCCCCTTTTGATGCTCGGGCTCCGCAGTCAGGTGCACCGCTCCCTCGGCGTGTCACCGTACTGCGTACTTTTTGGCAGGGAGCCAAGGCTGCCCGCCGATGCCGAGTACGCCGGTCCTACTCGGTGCAGGACCCGACCCATCACGGAGTATCTAGAGAGGCTGCAGACCAATCTGCGTGCTCTGCACAAAGTAGCACTAGAGAACTCGAACAGAAGTCATCAGAAGAACAAGGAGATTTATGATAGAAAGCTAAATGAGAATAGTTACCTACCCGGAGACAAAGTGTATCTGCATAAGGGAATCGTTCCGCGCGGTCAGTATTACAAGTTTTTGCGTCCTTGGAAGAGAGCAGTAGTAGTAGATCAGGTCGGTCCTCTGAACTATAGGATCAGACTAGAAGGAGCTAGGTCTACGCTCATCGTACACCACAACAGGTTGAAGCCTCGAGTGGATACCGGAGAAGGTGAGTCACCGGTGACCGCACCGACAGCGTCCGTCTCACGGGCGGACCCCGCCGCGAGACCACAGCCGGCTGTCGGGACAGCAGCAGGCGTGACCTTTCCGACAGGCCGAAGGAGGATGGATGGTGTCAGTGACAATCAGCGGGTAAGTGGTGCGCAGTGTGAAGGTAGGCCTAGTTGCCAACCAGCTGACGCCGCTAGTCTTGACGCAGGGGCCCGGGAACGATTTTCAAGTTGGGGGGGCGAGACTAAAATACCTGACATGATGCATATGAAGCAGTGGCGTAGCTAGGGGTCTAAGGGGACACGTACCCCCCCCCCCCATCGGGTTCAAAGGGACCTTCGGGTCCGAGAGGCCCTGCGGCGCCATTTGACCGCTGAGGGTTAACGATGGCCATATTTCGACTAGCCCCATGGGGCTCGTTAGAGCACCTCATGGGCCCTAAATAACCACACTTAGATCTCCATAAGGGCCCAACGCCGGCTTCTGAGGGCCTCTTGCCGATTTTAAGGGCCCCTCGGTGGTCTCCAAAGGCCCGTTACTGGTCTCTGAGAGTTCTTACCGGCCTGAGGGGCCGGTAGTGAGGGGCCAGTTCTAGGGAAATTTCCCGCCTGTGATTGTCAAACACTTACCTATTTTTCTGAGGGTCCCATAACGGCAATTGTGGGGGCCCTCATCGGCGCCTATGAGGGCCCACACCGGTATCTCTGACCGTTTCACACCCCCAACTCTGAGTGTCTACACCAGTGCCTTTTAAAGTCCTATATCGGTGGCTCTGAGGACCCAACAGTCAACCACCTGCGCATCTAAAGGCCACCCACTGGTGAATTTTGAGGGCCCCACACCGGTGAC
The DNA here is from genome assembly GCF_019059575.1 of Amphibalanus amphitrite. Taxonomy (NCBI): domain Eukaryota; kingdom Metazoa; phylum Arthropoda; class Thecostraca; order Balanomorpha; family Balanidae; genus Amphibalanus; species Amphibalanus amphitrite. The sequence continues at coordinate 101,221 of NW_024883027.1, read as the reverse complement.
TCTGAGCCCTGAGGGCCCCACTGGCGTCTAACAGTACCATGCTGGTCCTAAAGGACCCCACAAGACTTCTTATGCCGACCTAAGGGCCCCTTGCCGGTCACTGAGAACCCCCTGCCGGCTGCCGGCGTGTAGAGGCCAGAGGGTTCGCAACTTCGCATCATCAGCTATAAAGACCCCATCCGTCTGTAACGGCTCCACACCAGCGTCTATAAGGGCCCACAGCAACGCCTGTAAGGACCCTCACCGGCGACTCTGAGAGAATCACACTAGCACCTCTGAGCGACCACACCGGCACCTGCATGGCGGCCCCACACCAGTGCCTCTTAAGGCCCCTTACCGGCGGCTCTGTGGGCCCTACGCCGGTGATTCTGAGGGTGCTACCGATAGCCGAAGGCACCACACCAAGCCCTTAGTGTCGCTGAGCTTTAATCCCATACCGGACTTCCGAGGGCGCCACGTCAGTGCACTCATTGCCCCACACCCCTCCCTCACACCCGGAGCGGGTAAACTGTGTTATACCTATAATAACAACGATTTTACCACCGTTGCACGTTATGTATTTCTCAAAGTTGACTCAAAATGGTCCAGTATAAAATCTGGCCTGCCGAACTTATGGCCAAGGCCAGGCCCAAACCTAAGCGGGATGGCAATAGCAATTAGTAGATGTTGTCAAATCGATACTGTATCAGCAGAAACCATTCAGATGGCTAGGAAAATGCCGTGTGTTGATGTTTAGATGTATAAAGGAAATAAGAAGGAAAGAAGCCCGGAAAAGGGAGGAAAGATCCTTTCACGCTGCCTCAATGTTGAGGGGGCGCCGCCCCCTCGGCTCTCAAGTTGGGGGGGCAAGCGCCCCCGCTGCCCCCCCTGTTCCCGGGTCTATGTCTTGACGACTCAGGACCGCCGGCCCTGTCCCTGCTGAATCCGTTCGCCATATCTTTCGCCCCGCAGACACTCCCAGTTCAGACAGAGACAGCGCGTGAGACACGTGAGACGCCAGAGGGAGTCGCAGAACCGATAGCAGGTTCAGCTCCGACTGGAGCAGCAGAGGTGCCGCCCGACGTGGCGAACACTCAGGTTACCGCAGATATGCGCAGTCCCGAATTGCGTAGGTCAACACGAGTAGTCATTCCTCCCGACAGGTATTCGCCGTGATTTTCCGTTGTGGGTACCTATCACACAGAGCTGCTGTGTGCTGCTGTCGTTTTTAATGTTTAATACTGGGTGAAAGGCAATGACATTGGGCGATAACTTGACTTGAGATTCCTATCGTAGTAAGAACAGCTGCAAGCGAGCCTTAGTGTTACCTCTGTACAATGGGCACCTAGGTAGTTCTCTAGCGAATGGAGAAGCGCACGAGCTGAGCTGCAATACGGAGTTATTCAGTTGAGACCGAACATGTTTAGCCGTCCAGTAAAAAAAAAAAAAAAAAGTTCCTTTGTTCGTAGGTCGATGCGTTTTGTATGTGTAAATAATCGAGAAGTTTCTTCGCGTTAGGGAGGAAGGGTGTAAGCGGATTTCCGCTTACATGTTATGCGAGCGGATACTGGGCCTACCAGAAGTGAAAGTGGCAACTCTAAATTCGTCCTGCGCTGCAATAATGTCCTTGGTTTGTTGTCGCGTGTTTAGTGCTATTTAGTTATGATACTGATTTGTAATGACTATTTTATTATTTGATATTGATCGGTACCAATGTTTCTTTAGTTATGTGTCATATTTCTTATCCGAAGAGTTTTAGACTTCCTGTAATGATTTCGTCCAATGATGTAGCTGCGCGCCACGCGAGAGCCAATCAGGTAACCGCTTATTCTGACCAATGAGAGAGCAGCCGAATTTCCGTTGAGCCCCCGTCGCGTCCAGAGCGGGAATTCGGTGCGCCGCGACATGGCGAGGATCGAGATGTGCTTGGATTGCGCCTGCTTGAACGGTGGGTTTCAACTTTCGTGATAATTACTGTTTATTTTATTTCACATTCTCTAATAACGGGTTTTGATATTTCGTGCCGGCTTTGTATGTGTCGGGATTGTGACAGTTGTTTGTCTTTTCTTTCTAGGGCGTTTCAATTTGTTTGTTGTCTGCTTGTGCTGGATACACGCTTGGTTGGCTCCGAGTTCGGCGTTTGCCTCTGACGCCAGCGGCCGGGGATAGACGCCTACACTTGTGTAGTTTCAGCAGAATCTCCTCAGGAATTACCGTGGTATTGTCATTACAACAAAAGTGACACCTCTCCGCTGTACACGTGTCACGTGCAGTAGGGGTCACCCGCATGCATCGTGCATAGTAAAATACTTGTAAGAAGGGTATACCCTACCCCACACAAAAAACCGCAAGTGTATCGGTCCAGTGGCTGCGGAGATATAAGTCGTGCAAAAACGTCCCCACGGCGGCCGGCCGCTAATATTTAGCATTAAATTCGTGTCGCATCCTTCTATGGGAGGTATCCCTGTCACCTGTTCGTATACTGTCTGAGCCAAGGCCATAATAGGTGTGAGCTCAAATCTCGGTAATGTCGTGCTTTTTTACTAAATTTCTCGAAAACGGCACAACGTGCAATGACGTTCTATATATCACTGGAAAGAGCATCAAAATTTGTATAACCTATCAACTTTTCACTTAAATATATCTCAACTGTAAAAAGTTATTAAGCAACAAAGACGCTCCCATTGACTTTCCATGTTAAATTTTTTCTTTTTTAAACGAGGTTAAAAAGAAGAAACGAATTTGCACAGCTTAAAGAAGCATCACAACATGTTCTGCGACCTGTTCTCAACAAGTCCTGCAAGTTTAAACAAAATCGTATCATATAATTTTGTACAATGAGCGAATGAAAATGTCTCTGCAAAAACGCCCATTGACTTTACATGGGGAGCGAAAAAAGTTCAACTTCAAAGTCGTGCAGCTCAAGTTAATGAGTTCTGACGGGTACACCGCGCACACGGGCGTGCACCTGAACGTGTGGGCTACGAGACGGTGGGAACCAAACCACCCCTTCTACGGCTATTTTTTCCGCCATTCGCGATCGCGCAAAAAGTGTCTCAAAGCCCCATTGACTTACTATGGGAAAAATGGAATTGCACGTGCCACGCGCAAAAGATTTCTGAGCGAGTAGCGACCGGTGCCATCAGGTAGATCACCGCCGGGAGCCCGTACCCTGAAATTTTTACGAAGATTGAGCGACGCGTTTAGGCCCCAATCAAGTTGCCCCAATTCGCTGCCAACCATGCCAAACATAGCCCGGAGAAGGACCGCTCCGGTTGTTTTTCAATAGAAAAACACAATTCTAACGAATAGTGTTTGTCTTTTCAAACAACCTGCGGTTACGCTGCGCCGTTACCCATCACATTTGTAAACCAGCATCTGCGATGCTGGGCTCCGCATCGCGGGACCGCAGGTTGTTTGAGCAAGCACCTCTGTAACGCCGCAAAAACGCCCGCCGCCAAACGAGAGGATGAGCCTTGCACGTGCAGACCGGAGTGGGTGTGCTACGAACTGACGTGCACTGCACTCTACTAACCGGTCTCTAGCGGTGTGCCAAATTTGAGTGCAATCGACCCGGCCGTTTTTGAGATCTGGAAGCGTCATCCTGCACGTGCGCACGTGCAAGCTGTGTCCAATTGACTTGTGCATGGGAGTTGGGACCCTATTCGCCGGTCTCTAGCGGTGTACCAAATTTGAACTCAATAGGCCCAGTCAATATTAAGATCTGGGAGCGACCCCTGCACGTGCGCACGTGCAGTTGCAATCAAACCGTGACACATGCAAATACATACTAACTGACTTGTGCACGGCACCCTTCTGATCGGTCTCTAGAAGTGTACCGAATTTGAGTGCAATCGGCCCGGCCGTTCTCGAGATCTGGAAGCGTCGTCCTGCACGTGCGCACGTGCAAAATGAGTCCCATCTGATTTGTGCACGGCACAAATCAATGTGGCAAACTAACTACACGAAATCATATTACCGTCAAATCATATTTCCTATTTAACGATATTCTGGATCCTATTCGATGGAAGGCGTGTGTGTCTGCTAGCGCAGTTCGCAAGTCGACACTCCCGAACCTGCTAATCAGTAACCATGAAAACGGAGTGCTAGTAGCCGCAAATGTTGTTGCACTGGACACGGTCAGGGTCATGATCGAGCGTTTATTGAACGGAATGGACGTACCTATTTTTACGCCAGTCTCGCCGCACGGTTGCGTGTCATATACTCACATCCGAGCAGCTTTAACATTGACAAGTCCTGTAGGTAATTATTTTCTTTTGAGCAAGAGGTAAGATAGATTTATTATGCATCAGATAAAAAGTAGCGCAGCAGTGGTGTGCCAGGTAGAGGTTGTTTTGCCGACATTTTGAGTTCGTGTCTGATTTCAACACGTGGCACAACTCCTTAGCGTTCACATGCAGTTGTAAGTAGTAGCTACATGCATACATTTGGAGGCATACAATCTAAGAATAATTATATTGGGGTATTCATCATTACAAGTCCAGCAGCAGCCATGAAGCATTAAAAAAACTCCCCCCAGGTATGCAAGGTGACCACATATGTCTCCATGTGCATACACATTACACACCTGGAAAGCCTGTAATGTAAGTAATGTGTCTCGTGCGTCTATCTATGGTTTCCGATTTATGTACTCCACCAGCCTGAAAATGGCGTCACGGAGCACAGCAGTCGAAAATGGATTGTATTATTTTGTATTTAATCACCTTTGGCTGACGTCAGTCATCGATGACGTCATTGCTCGCGTCTCCCGGCGCTCCGACACTAGTAATAAGCCACTGTTCATAATGTTCTCGATAAATACGTGTACTGTGAATCACGGTAAATAGATTTCTACGACACTGGACGCGGCCGAAAAAAAATGAAGCGGGAAGTGAGTAAGTAAGACCTACCTGACACACGGGACAGTTGTTTTGAACATCACCAGTTGAACCACGAGGCATCCATATTCCATACCAACGAAAAGTTTTCCATCTCTTGGTATATTAGCCGTAGGCTAATATTCCAGGCAGCGGCACGAGGAGCCGGATGGAGGAAACATGGATGCACGCTTGGTAAGGGCAGGATAGTATATTAGGACGTGAGCTTTACCAAAAGGCATCCACGCACCGCGCTGCCCGCCCTTGACGCAATTAGCAAATAAGTTGGCTCCAAATGTGATAGCCAACTTTCAATTACGTTAATTCAAGTTCGAAAGATGATTGGTGTTACTAAAAAGACTACGTCAAGAGCCCGTTACGATGTAACGGAAGACAAACCAGCCACTCCACACCTAGGCAGTTTTTCACACGCATTCCTGCATTCACACTCGCCATTTCGTGCACCGGCCTGCCCGCTACACAACGTAATATAATATCTATGGCAACTATACTGTCTAAGGCATGATTGTTGCTCCTAATGGTTTTCTTTTTTCACAGACTGGAGTGTGCTTTACATGAAAATATAATGTAGTAGATGATACCTGTTCATTTCATCACTAATCGTGTGAAATGTTCAAATCATGTTGGTATGTGGATAAGAACCGAGACTAGGAATTTAAAGTGTAGAAATGTCGGTGGCTGCTGGACGCATCTGCAACTGAGCTCATGGTCCTAATCATCCGCGAAAGCGACGAAACTACAGGAATGTCACGATAAAGATGCGCAGTACCCTGTATGTTCATGGCATACAGCTGCAAGCTAAGACAAAACTAGAAACGATCTTTGGGTAGAACATATAAAGTGAAGCAATACCAATGCAGAACTACTTGGAGTTACAGGAACCAATGTGTCCAACATATCAATCAGCTAGCATGTAAGGACGCATGTGTAAGGCCGCATATGCAACTGTAACCACTCTTGATAGACTACAAGAATGGAAAGAAAACGTCAACGGAGTAAAACTTCACCATGTGAATCTGCGTATAACTGGCATTCGTGATCAAGTATGCACAACAGATGTGAGGTGAGGACGCGGTGTCATTGCGATACAACATCAACTGATGCAATATTGCAATGCATTTTGCACTCATTCTTGCATATTGATAAGATCAAAAGTAAGGCGATAATGTGAACAAGTGTGTTGACAGATGTCGAAGACTGACGGTGATTACGAACTGATTAACAGGCGACCGGATTGACGGTGATGCGCCTGACCGATCGTTGGAGTGCATGTCGCATCGGATGTCTATGGAAAACGGCAAAGGAGAAAACAGGACTATGGTGAAGGCTGTTCTAACATCACATGAAACGGGAATGAGCAGTAACACCTGCCAATGAAAGCAGTGAAAAACAGCGAAACTGCCTGTTAATCTTGCCATCGTGCTAATGCCCAAAGTCAAGTTTTGTTTATGTGTGTGTGGAAAGCGGTAGGGCGCTATGCGCTAAGCTATCATCCGTTTTACTTTGGTATCACAATACAAGTATTAGGTGCTCGCACACTACTGCCAGTAGTTCAGTCGGTACTGAGTAGCCTGCAGCTAATAACAACCTGATATTTGCTTCCTGCACAAACGTAGATGGCAGATAGCATTATGGAAGTGTCTTTACATGATGAGTCTGATCGACGATGATGAATGAAATAGTCATTTGAAGTCGTTGAAAGATGACGATGTCCGGGTCACAACGAAGTGACTTAAAACTTGCAGGATGAATAACTGATGATTGGGCCGATGAATGTGGCTTGTGCTGCAGCCGAAGCCTGTGGGGACGGAAGACCGGTGAGGTACAAATGGAGCAAGGAAACGAGACGTGAATGTACACCAAGCAAAATGATATTTAGCTATCATAAGCGTTGACAATGGTGAATAGTCGAGCTGTTCGCCATATTGGACATTCACATCATAGCCATTGCAATATCAAGCTCCCCAAATTGTCATTAGCTTTCGCAGCCCAAGTCCAGTATTAAGTGCTCAAAGAACTTGCCAAGGCAATATAGGCAAGGTTGGCATTGTGTAGGAATGAGGACAGTAAATGATCACACAAAATGTAAAGCATTCTGCAACGTGTTGACAATGGACATTCAAATATGAACACATACCAGCCGTACGCAAGTGTCTTCGAAAATGTTGATCTCTTGATGGTGATGGAGAAGGTTTATCACGTCCACAGGCTTCAAGAAGTCGATCCATTGTCCGCATATTGTTAAATTTGGTCAACACGTGTCCGTTTTCAACGCATGCGTAAACCGATGGCGAGAGCATTTAAGAACGTTTGAGCATGTGACTGAAATACTCAAAGACACAAGTTGGAGGAAGGAGCAGGCGAAAAAAAAGAAAGATAACAACGCAGTGTATGAGCATCGTGTTAAAAAATGTAACTGAACAGGAAATGCAATATCATGTGTGGATCGCTCATGAGTGTGAACACATGCTTACATAGATGCAAACCTACACTATACGAAAACATGACTGCTTTTTACGAGAGATTAACTGCTACATTCAGTGGACTGCATCATGTGGTACATGTTTGCGGGCGGAGCATGTCTACCGAATTCATTGGCAATTCAATTAAAACAAACACACACATACGTAGAACTAGATGCTGAGAGCTTGTGTAAGCGGGTGCACAGGTGGCTAATGTATATCTGCAGATAACTAATAGCTAGTGACAAATAAAAAAGTGCCAGCAACGGCCAGCGCAATGGGTGCTCCCTGATCGACGGTAAAATCTTCAACGGTATCGACGGTAAAGACGACTGGTAATTCACCTGTGAAAATAGGAGAAGCAGCGGATGATTAGCTGACATGACGGCAAGTCGAAACGAATCGTCGAGAAAATATAATATGTCAAGTCCGCGGATTTCTAAGCTTATGATTTTTCAATTTCGACGACTGAGAGTGAAAATGCTGATCAGATGAGATATTATATAAATTTTACTAAAACCCTTAGAAGTCAATAGGCAGAGGGCTACAAGCCTACTTGATTCAACGTTGAATACCCACCCATATAGGTCAGTTCATCCGAGTATTACCGCCTTCAAAAAATACTAACGTTTTGTAGGCATACAATACCGTAAAAACGTTTGGAATCTTGGAGCAGAGCTGTTCGTTCAGCTAACAGCATCCTTTGATAATGAAATAGGCCGGAGGCAGAAACTGGCACTTGAGAGTGCAGAGGCAGTCATCACACAGTCCCAGAAGACGTGACTGGACAAGGCGTCCAAGCGGCGCCTGGTCATACACGGTTGCCATTGGATACTGCGAAATCAGCCTGCAGGCACATAAGGACAATGAGTTAAAGTTTTGAACACGCTTTTCGTTCCCTTGTTGCATTATGAACGTATATCTGCTGATAGGTGCCATAGTTCGTCCTAAGTTCGACCCTCACTGTAAACGTCTCTTCGAACACAGCACGAGAATTGCTAGCTGAATTACTAAGAAGAGGAAAATGGTTGTCGCACGTTGAATTTCACTGATGAAAAACTTTATCAAAGTTATTTCTTTCTGGCTCCTATTTCCCAGACCCCTCAGCTCGTATTTGCTCATATTTACAACCCCACAGGGATAGACGATTTGTCAGGAGTGATAACTGAACTAATTAATAAATCGCACCGCGTTTAACACAACGGTATCAATGGGCGCTAACCAATTTTCTCAGTAATTCTCGTGCTGTGTTCAAAAAGATGTTTACAGTCAGGGCCGAACTTTAAAAAGAAAACGAACTATAGTAACTGTCACCTAAGTGACAAATAAAAAATTACCAGCAACGGGAAGCACAATATGTGTTCCGTGGTCGACGGCAAATTCTTCTACGGTATCGACGGTAAGGATGACTTGTACTATACCTGTTGACATAAAGATGTAACGGATGATTAGTTAACATGGCGGAAGGGCGAAACGAGTCGTCGCGAAAATATCATATGTCAAGTCAGCGAATAGCTGCTTATAGCTTATAGTTGTATATAGTAGTTATAAGCTTATAGTTGTGACGTCCGATGGTGGTGAGTAAAATGAATTGCAGGCTAGACACATGATAAATATTAATAAAAAGTATGTAAAGCCAATAAACAGAAGGCTAGAAGCGTAATTGATTCAACGTTGAATGCCTGTATCTAGGAATAAAGGTCATCCTATTCGGGCATCAACGCGTCCAGCAAATATTAACGTTTTGTAGGGATAAAATACCGTAAAACGATTTGGAATCTTGGAGCAGAGCTGGTCGTTCAGTTACCAACATCCTTTGATAAAGAAATAGGCCGGAGGCAGAAACTGGCACTTGAGATTGCAGAGGCAGTCATCACACAGTCCCGGAAGACGTGGCTGGACAAGGCGTCCAAGCGGCGCCTGGTCATACACGGTTGCTATTGGATACTGCGAAAACAACCTGCAGGCACATCATGACAAGGAATAAACGTTTTGAATAGGTACGCTTTTCGTTACCTATATGATCAAACATGACATTGACACAATGACCAAATAAAACAAATCACCTCCAAACGGTAATAAACGTAATGTTTTTGTTTATAACAAAATCTGGTTGGGTAGCGTGTACCATTATGCTCCCATTCCACTTACTGGTCACAGATCCAAACTCATGAAGCTCCTAAGATGCCGTTCATGATGACGAGTGTGTTCAATGAAGCTTCTTCTGCTGCATGATGCACTGGTATGGTATGGTATGGTATTTGTGGCTTACGGGCCACCACAGCGTTCTGTATTTGGGCCCGGTTCTGTCGTCCGTCTTCGTTGTTGGTCCGTCCATTGTCTTGAAGTGTCCGTCGTCTTCTTGGCTCGTAAGGGTGGGCTGAGAGGTGGGTCAGGGTTCCTAGCTATCTCCTCCCGGTTAGCCGGATTGCCCCTTCTATTGTTTTTTTTTTTCGTTTTTTGTTTTTTTTTTTGCCATTTTGCCATTCTGGGGTCTTTTATTTTGATTCTTATTGTTTTGAATGTTGTTTTTTTCTTTTTGGCTTCTTTTTTGGCTTTTTTTTTTGGCTTTTTTGTCCTTGGCTCTAGGGGAGGAGATTTACAGGTCATTTATCAGCCCAGTGTTGTGTCTTTAGTGGATGAGTAGTGTTGTTAGCTCGGGGTGTAAGTCCCCGAGCAGTGTTGTGAGTGTTAGTGGGATGTTGGCGTCTCTGCAGTATGTTTGTATGTTTGTCCTGTGGTGTTGGTATTGTGGGCATGTGAGTAGCAGATGTTTGACAGTGATGAAAGTGTTGCAGGTGTTGCATTTCGGTCTCGGGCTTCTTGTGATGATGTAGTTGTGTGTGATAGCGGTGTGTCCAATGCGAAGTCGTGTAATAGTCCTCTCGTTTTTGCGTGAGTTCATGTTCTTGGTGTGCCAGTGTTCTATGCGTGGTTGAATGCATCATGCACTTCTGGACAGTGATTGATATCCGACTTGCTTGGGCGAGTGTATGCGAGTGATGTGTAGTGGTGACCAATTGTATCAAAAGAAAATGGCATTGAGAACATGATTTGCAAGCGCAACATGCGGCACAACTCACGTGCATACAATGACAAGAAAAAACAGAAAGTGTCGTAAATGACGCCATAAAACATTGTATGGGCTACAAATATCTCCGCAACGCAATCCTGGCTTGAGCTAATTCAGTACCTACTTTCGCGGGAACACTTAAAACTTATGTAGGTAATGCGCATACGACGCAAGACACATATACAAACATACAACACTAAAAACACAGAACACGGACATTTTGTAGCAGTATTGCATTGTATCAGCAGCGAGGTGGAAAACTGGCGGCACCTTTGTCTCCAACTACGTGCCAGCAGTGCAATAGGCAGCTGGCATTCAGATCTAGCAATAATGTGTGCTCATGAAGTGTTAATGACAACTGTGAGGAGGATAAAACAATTCTGAATTTGATAGGACAAAACTGTCTGGCCAATGTGTTCCGAGCACAACTCACTTTCCCTGGACATGCAGAGTATGTGTTGCTGTGAGTTACTTATCAGATGTCACATTGCTCTGCTTATGGTAGACCTGCAATATGTGACTTGCATGTAAACCCTGCCAGCAGCATGAAGTTTCGCACAACAAAACTGTTTTCTCTGTGTGGGCTTGCATATTTCGTTGGCAGCAGGCAGGCACAATGCGAGTTCCATACACCACTGACTACATGCACTCATGCACGTATTTACTTGAAAACTAGTACCTATGCACTCATTCACTAAATTACTTGTAAGATGACACGCACACCCTCACATACGCACATACATACCCACACACCCACATCCACCCTTACACACTCACAGGCACACATGCTCACAAATACCAATCATTCAGGGTTTCCGATAAGATGAAGCGTGTCTACTGTTTTCTGCCACATTACGTCATCACCAAAAGGATTGAATCAAAAGTATCTAGGGTTAAGAAGCATAAGCAATTGCTGACACATACTTGTCACTTACTTACTTCTAATATGCCCTACTGCAACCATAAGATTCAGTTGAACCACTTTGCTCATCTTTACTTTCAAGCTGACAATCAGCATTGACGAATCAGCATTGGTTTGGCCTTCATGAAAGCTTACGTCAATTGCGCAAATAACTTGCTTGTGGACGAATGGCTTTTAGTATGAATGCACATAGGTAAAGTGAACTGCGCACATGCTGTGACAAACTTTTGTTTGCCTAGTAAGAAAACAGTAGACACACTTGCTAGTTTGGATAAAGGGATATTCTCGTGCGTGTAAACGGTTAATATATTCGAATTTGAGGTTGACGAAATGTCAACGGTTGTTTGTGACGAACGGGGACTATATAGTAACGGTTACTGAAGTTTGGAGGACGTATCGACTGCTGAAATAATGTTTGCCAATGAACAAGAACATCATGCGATAACATGATTAACTAGATACGTTATTTCCGACTAACATTGCGTCGTAGTTTCGGATACTCCAAATGGCACTTGAAAACGTTACCAAATACTATTGTTTTCGGCCATCGTACAATGCTTGAAACAGTGCCTAAAGCAAACAGTCAACGTCCGTAAATATAGTCTGGTGCAGTATGTGCACTGAGGGTATTGAAAACAACGCTCCTCAGGACATGGCACGCCCGACATGCAGGTCATCGAGAGTACAGTATGACGAGAATATCCCTTTAGTTGTCTAGAAATTGAAGGTCTTGAAGTAGAAGGTCTTGAAGTTGAAGGTCCGCGGAGAAAGCTCGCCACCGTAGACACTATAGCCGGGGATAACAGCAGCAATTGAAATTGCATTTGGCAAATAAGTGATGATGAGGCACAACTGCAAATAGTCTTATTCATAACCACCTTCCATTAGCAACGTGCTATAGTAACATAATTGGCAGAAGAAAGCAGCTCATTTGTAGCCTCATTTGACGGACATTTGTTGAAGGAAATATATCACAAGTCCGCAAACTTTGTTTGGCATGAACGATTAAGCGCTATAAGTTGAAGCATGATCTAACGAAAAAGGAAACAATACCTAAGCTCATGATGCATAGACACCTATGCACTGAGATTCCGGATGCGGCAGTGAAAGCTTGTGTCAACTGACGCAAGGTTGCAATGCTATTTACCGACGAAAAACGCGATTTTGAAGCATTTTCCTGGATGAAGTGAATGTAGACTCAGACGTATCAGGCAATAGTCTGCTTGGATAATGATAAATATCAATTAAAGAGAAGCTTTGCACTCACTCATTGTGCAAATGTAGCAGCCTAATAGCATTTACATGAATAAACTCAATTTTATCTTCAATTGCTGCCGTGATATCTTATCCCCGACCTTGCCTCGCACATGACGACCCGTGGGGGGAGTCTGGTATCCACCGCCAGCAATTGTGCACACTGGTTCGGTGGACTGGACGTAAAATGACGCCACTCTACAACAGACTCATGATCTCCGAGTGAGATCGATCTCCAAGTGAGACCTGGGTTTAGAGGCGCTCTAGCATGGAAAGCTCCTCAAGGCTCCCGTCGCGTGCCTCGCAAATGATACGAGCCATACGCGCCCCCCGGGATTTTAGCCCATGCAGGCTGTTTTTTGAGATGAAGTCTCCACTAACGTTACGTCAGCTTGTGCGTCACCAGTTTCAACAACGAGAATAGTTTATGTTTGGATTAGACGGATGATATGCTTCCTAGCAATGTGGATACATAAATGAACTGTCAGGTAAGCTGAAGCCACCAAAGGTAGATTAGATATCGAACAAGTTTTGTGCAATTTTTATTGCACAGTTTTGTTTTTAAAACAAAGAATGCATTATGCAGTCATTGCTTCGTGCATTTCATTGGAAGCAAAGCTTCTAATCATCGTCTGCAAGTGAACTGATGATTTTAAGAATGGACGGCACCAAAGTAGGACGCCGGTATTTGACAGAATACGTTAATTAACACAAATACGATTAAAGGGACCCTCCCACCTTCAAAAAAGTTTATGAATTGGCATGAAAGTGATGTCGCTCGGTTCAGAAAGAGCGAAAACGAATATCTACCAAATTTCACCGAAAAATATTCACCGGTTTTCAAGATATTGGACTTTTACTTTTGTTTTTACTTTTTGGGATCTCCGCTGTTCCTAGCGACTTTATTTGGAAGCAATAGTTCGGCAGCTCAAAGCAACATATACCACCACGTGCTACAAAACGTTTTAGTCAAACATTTAAAATTCGTTAGATATCTGCGATGACGTCACACATTCAGAGGGGTATTCCTATGCATTAGCCCCTCGGAATCAAACTGCTGCAATTTTGAAATTCAATATTTCCGATTTGAGGCATTTCTCGATGTTGTGAGTGCCGAAACTGGTAATTGTGAGCCAGGGACCCCATTTTGGCTATCTCAACTCAAATCTAATGTTAAGGTGGGAGGGTCCCTTTAAAGGGACCCTCTCACGTTAACATTAGTTTTGAGTTGAGATACCCAAATTGGGGTCCTTGGCTGGAAATCACCGGTTTCGACACTCGCAACATCGAGAAATGCCTTAGATCGAAAATATTTAGATTCAAAGTTGCAGCACTTTGGATTCAGAGGGGCTAATGCATTTGGATGCCCCCTCTTAATGTTGACATCACCGATTTACTTAAACTTTGGTAAGACAATTTTTGCCATGGTTTTATAGATACTAAATTGCGCGTGACATTTCCCGCGCTTTCAAGATACCACATTATTGCTTCCAAATGACGTCATAGGAACAGGTAAGGCCCCGGAAAGGGAAAAAAGTTAAAGTCTTATGTCCAGACTGGTGTTTGATTCACCGTGATTGAATCGATTGGATTGAATCAAACAAAATTTGTTGAATCAAAAAGGTTTGATTCACCGTCCGGATGGTTTGATTCACAAGCCATGATTGAATCAAACGCATTGGGAATCAGGGTTGATTGAATCAAACAAATTAACGATTCATGAACCTTAAAAAAAATGAAGCGAACATAGTTCATCAACAAATGTTAACACTACTGCCATGTGCTGATAGTTGCATACCAACAAAAAGAACACAACAAATACAATACTATCCCTGATATTTATCTTTATTTTTAAATCGAATCAAAAAAGAATCGTTCAATAACTTTTTGGCTGAATCAAACGTGAATCATTCCTTTTTTATTCTCTCAATCAAAAGGAATCGATTCACCAAATTTTTGGAAGGAATCGAACAGTGATTGAATCAAACAAAAAACAAATGAATCAATGATTGAATCGATCCAAAAAAGATGAATCAATAACCAGTCTGCTTATGGCCCCCCCCCCAAAAAAAAACGAGCAATATTTTAAGTGAAATTTGGTGGATATTCATGTTTGTTCTTTCTGAACCAAGATACATCTCTTTCATGCCAATTCGTTAACTTTTAGGTTAGAGGTGAGACTTTAACTTTTAACTTTTAGAGGTGAGAGGGTCCCTTTAAATTTGTTATTTGAATCAAGAGGTGACGCATGTCGCCGCACGAACGACCCAGCCAGCCTGCCTTCGTGGTTAGCGTGGGAGCTCGGTCCACAACCACGGCGATGATGCCCAGCTGTGGAGCCGTACAAGCACAGGCGCAAGACTAAGCAACCACGGGCAGATCTTCTTTGCAATGTGTGGTGTGTGCACGCCACCACACTCCCCAGCAACAGGGATTTACTATGCAGCAAGGGCGGGCAATCGGGGAGATTGCCGGTACGGCGGACAGCCAGGTGCCCACACCGTACCAAAGTAGATATGCTGGGATTTTTAGCAAGCCCTTGGTCTCGAAGGTCTCGAAGTCTCGAAGAATCTCGTTGGTGTTGATGGCGGACAATCTACCAATTGGAGAGATTGCCGGTACGGCGGACAGCATGGTGCCCATTCCGTACCACGTCGACGGCCCATGTCTCGAATAATCTCGCTGATGTCGATGGCGGACAATCTACCGATTGCCGGTACGGCGGACAGCATGGTGCCCATTCCGTACCACGTCGCCTTGGGGCCCAGGTCCGGTCTCGAAGAGTCTCGTTGATGTTGATGGCGGACAATCTACCGATTGGAGAGATTGCCGGTACGGCGGACAGCATGGTGCCCATTCCGTACCACGTCGACGGCCCATGTCTCGAATAATCTCGTTGATGTTGATGGCGGACAATCTACCGATTGCCGGTACGGCGGACAGCATGGTGCCCATTCCGTACCACGTCGGGGGCCCAGGTCTAGTCTCGAAGAGTCTCGTTGATGTTGATGGCGGACAATCTACCGATTGGAGAGATTGCCGGTACGGCGGACAGCATGGTGCCCATTCCGTACCACGTCGTCCCGGCGCCCAGTCTCGAAGAGTCTCGTTGATGTTAATGGCGGACAATCTACCAATTGGAGAGATTGCCGGTACGGTTGGCAGCCTGGTGCCTTACCGTTACCACAGCGAGCTGGACTCTCTTTGCTGACGGCCAGTGAAGCATGTTGCGTTGGACAATGTGACATCACTCTAGATTTTCCGTGTTATCTAAGTCAGAAATGTACGGGATGCTTCCAAGAAGTACCCTGAATAAATTATAAATTGAAATTACCATCGTATTTTAGAGAGCATCAACCGTGGAAAGTCACAAATATGTTTATTTCATTTTAGATAAATTTATGTATATTTTGCATGTCCGTGATGCGATATAGACTTGGGTCATTCCACATGATACAACATCTGGCCTGTCGCGCATACTGTTTATCAAAATGTTTTGAAAATCTGACGGAGTGGCGTGTAAAGGCGCACTTTTAGTAGTTTATATTTGCTTAGAATAACCCACTTATTGAATTGATGAAATGAACGCAATTTGAGTAAACACTACAAAGTACAAATCTATGTAATCTTGGGGAAAATTGGGCCACAATTAGTGCACTTGTTTCAAGGTGAAACGATGCGGCGAATAAAAAAAAATCCATGCTTATAATTTTGTCCCATGCCTTCGAAAACCCGCCACTAAAACTGATAAGCAATGGCCAAAAATAGCCAAACCAGTCAACTGTGCATGGCGAGCAGGCATGCAGGAGTGCCCTTCCAAGCCCATGTGACCCGATTACGTTAATACCAGTTTAATTACTGCCCACTGGGTCACACCACTCCCCGCTGCTGTTAAACAAACATTTTGAGTTACTTTGAATATTATGTGTCTGCAAGGACCAAAAATACGAAGCAACAGTACACAACTGTATTCAACCTCACCTAACTTGATGTTTTTGAAACAGCTTGCTTTGGCGCCAGTTAAACACACGGAAAATCCATGAGCGATGCGTAGTGTCCACTTTTACGAGATGCGGCGACCCTTACCACGCCGGCCCCGACCAGCAGACGTGGAGGCTGGCCGCTTAGACGGTTTGGTGGTTGTGGGTCGTCGTCGTCCACGCTGTATTTTACTCCGCACAAGACAGCAGTGCTGCCGTGAGGTGAGATATATATGATCGGCAAGGATCAGTGCCTCGTCGGTGTGCGACATTTTCTGGACGACGTGCTGTACGTCACTTACAGACACGTCCACTCCCTTGGCATGCAGCTCGTCGCACACAATAGAGGCCACGTCGCGTGTGTGCAGCCGCCTCCAAGCCACGTGGACAGCGTCTCCGATGACATTATCGGCGCTACTCCACTCGCCGTCATTCTCGGCAGCCACAAAGTGACGCCACGTCTTTGCGGCATTTATTTTCATCTGGCGCTCGAAAATCTCGGCCTCCAGCACGTCTGGATTCAGACGCTGAACCTGAATCTCCTCGACAGTTGGCCACTGGTCAGTGGGAATGTGCAGGTGATGTGGGTGTCTGACACGCGACACCACCACCGTCCAGAAGCCGGGCGTCTCTACCCACGCTTTCACTTTGGCCACCACTCGATCCAGCGTGGCGCCCTGGCCTTTAAAGCCGGTGAATGCGCTGCCGCCCTCCAGCGGCGGTCCAACACGAAACTCGGTCCGACTCTCTTCACCGCCGCCTATCGCCCGATTGTTTTTGCCCTTGTCACGGGCGCGCTTTACCATCCGTATTGGCACCAGATCGTCGGCATCTTCGATGCCGAGGATATTTGGGCCACGATTCTCGGTGTAGTTTGGAACACGCACCACAATGAACTCGGGCAGATGAGGCGGGTGCTTTGGCGTGTGAAATACCAGCTGGACGGTGCTAGACGCCGCAACCAGCTCGTCGAGACGATGCTCATCGCCGTCGACCGTGTGACCGTTGACCTTCACAATGACACTGCCCACGGGAACCTGGTACATACGCTCACGGTCCGAGGCCGGCGTGTCCAGCGGAGTGGTCAGCGTGACGCCACTGGTTCGCACCCTTTCTCTGTACTCACAGCTGGACAGTGTTACCTGCCAGTCATCCTCCAAGTACAGCGGTCCGACGAACTCGACGTGAGCGCCATTGAACAGACCGACACTGGGTGCCACGTTTTCCAACAGCATAAGCGGCAGACCACTGCACGCAAAGAACACTGCCGGTATGCTGCGGAACTCTCTGGGTGACACCTTTTGCAGTCGGGCTGCTTTTTTCGTCGGTAAATGCTGTGCGTTCACGGCCATTACCGGCGTGTCACGCTCGTTGGCGAAGCGAACGAGCGCCCTGGCGTTGTCCGACTCGACGGTAGCACGATTCACGGCCAGCTCGCTGAACCAATGGTTACCGTGCAGTGTGACAGCGCCGGCCCAAAGTGGATCAGCAGCCATGTGCTCGGCGGTGGCCGTGTTGTCGCGGAGCCACTGCAGACTGGCGTGTGTCGCCCTGCCGTAGCGGAACGATGGAATGATCACCTTTGTGAAATGGTCGGCTAGCTCGTCGTTCTGGACAGTGCGCCGCACTTCATTTAAGTAGACGGTCTCGTAATCGCCGTCCAGTGCTGCCGCACGGAAACGAGCCACCGCACGGCGCT
This sequence comes from Amphibalanus amphitrite, assembly GCF_019059575.1. Taxonomy (NCBI): domain Eukaryota; kingdom Metazoa; phylum Arthropoda; class Thecostraca; order Balanomorpha; family Balanidae; genus Amphibalanus; species Amphibalanus amphitrite. Next base: position 82,954 of record NW_024883027.1, on the reverse strand, counting down.
CATCATCATTGAGCGTGTTCGGCTCCCGTGAAGCGGCGTGACTCCACGCCGCGAAGCCGTCCACAGTTTCCAGCGCCGGCATACGAAACACCTCACGGAAAGCGAGCATGCCCAGCCGCGATGCCTCGCAGCAGTCTTTGCCGTCGTCCATTCGCTGGCGGAGACTCCACACAGGACTGTCGCCGATCGGCAGTATCTGTGCCGGGTCACCGACAAGCACGACGCCGATGTCGTCCAAATTGATGCCGGCCTCCTCGAGTCGCTTTACTATCCAGCGCATCATCCTGCGCTGGATCATTGAGAACTCGTCGAATATGAGAAGACCCAGCTCAGGACCGAGCCTTTCACACAGTGATGCGAACTGTCGGCTCTCGGCCGGCAACGGGTCATCGCCTACTTGACCGACTCTTATAGCAAAGAGACGGTGGATGGTGGTCGCACCGTGTGCCATGTGGAACGATGCGCAGCCCGTTGGCGCCGAAAGTTTGACTACGTCAGTCCAGTCGGCCTCATCAGAGACGAGCAGCTCGTTCAACTCGTGCACGGCAGAGCGCAGCGTAGTCGATTTGCCCGCGCCAGGATCACCCAGCAGGAATGCACGCAGTGCCTTGGGCCGTTTGTCCCTAATATCGGGGACCAGGGGCGCGACCGGCTCGGCGATGCGTGAAGACCGATTACGGCGCCATTTGGCCACCGCCTGATCGTAGGCATTCCATTCACGACAGGAGCGTCGCCACTCGCGCTGTTCTTTCAGATAGCCTGTGACCAGACGCGGCAGCACCAGCTGACGTCCACTCGGCGTCACCGGAGCAGAATGCGCAGCGTCTCCGGCGCTCAGACTAGCCAGTCGGCCATAGTTGCGACGCACATGTTCTGGATTGACTATGCGATCGCCGAGCCACTGCGCCTGGAAGTCGTAGCCGGCCGGGTTTGCGACGCTCGCCGCCGCTCTGTCAGCTCGCTGCACTGCGTCGTCAATGTCCTCTGCAGGACACGCCAGCATGGCGTCCAGAGCCGTCTGGTAGAAGCGATCACGCACACGCTGAGCCATCAGCTCACGCTCTTCCTCTACCTCAGGCGGCTCGACAACATCAGCAGCATCGTCAGCGTTGTCGCCGTCGTCGTCATCGTCGCTGTCCGATTCGTCAGACACGTCCTCGCCTGTGGCTGCCGTCGCTCGGCGTTTGTGGTCTTCGTAATACCGAGTGACCCACACAGGCTTGTGTACGTCAGATGCCATCAGCTGCTCGTACATGGCTCTCCAGTGAGCGGCTATGGCGCAGTCAGTGAGACAATCTAGTGGCGGCATCAGCTCCTGCGATGTCAGGCACGGCTGACACCACAGCACGATGTCGCGAGCATACTTCCAGAAATTGACTCTGGCCGGATTTGCCTTTGATATGCCATGATGTGGTGCCAACATGACTGTTTTCAGCACACCACACCATGAAGACTGGCGACGACTTATCTGGAATACGCGCTGACCATCTATAGTTTTCTCAGTGCACGTGAACGTGTCGCAAAACTCGTAGATTGACATTTTGCGCTGAATATCGGCCAGAGGAATATTGCCATGACGAATGTTGTCGCCCAGCCGAGCGTTGAAGCGCTCCACCGAGTCAGCATACACGTACACCGGATTGTCAGCGGCATTGGCCGGTTTCACCACGCGGCAGCCGCTCATACTGAATCGCTTCACGTCCAAATTCTTCTGCAGCAGCGGCAGCTGCCAGTTTTTGTGCACTGCCTGAAAGATGGACTGACACATGGATGCCGCCGCCTGGTTGTACATTTTCTGCACGACGCCGATATCCACGTTGTCGCTCGCCTCACGGCGTTCCATTGCCGACAACAGCATGTCGCCGGTGGTCCTGATCGGAGCCACCGGCTTCATGGCATACTTGAGCGCGTACTCGACGCTACCGTCGCCGCGGGACTGAGCGAGCAGCACGTTAAATGTGTAGCCACCGCTGTCCGTGGGCGAGCTTTTCCATTCGACACGCGGCGTACGGGTGAGCCAAGCGGGCACCACTGCCTTGTCGTCGACGTTGTTGAGGACGTGCAGGATGGTGAACGGATCATGACTACCTAGCCATTTGTCGTTTGAGGCCGTCTCGAACTGATAGATACGAGGATCGTGTGCATCTTTCACCACAGCCGGCTCGGTGCGGAGACACCGAGGCATGCGTCTCTTGCACACAATTACCTCCTTCTTGACCTGCTTGGCACGTCTATCTGCCGAACGGGCCGCCTCGGTTGCCGCCTTGTCCACGACCGGTCGCCGCACGGCACACCCGTCTTTGGCAGACGGCGCGTCTCCGCGTCCGCTGTGGCCCGTGTGTCGCAGCGTGCCGTTGATGACGCGCACATAGAGCTCGTCAATGGCGGCAAAGTCGCCAGTTGACAGCGCGTCGTCCAGCTGGACGGCCATGCTAGCACGGCAAACGGTTGTTTTGCGATCGTAGGCAAAGTCAAAGGTGCGCTCGCCGTCTTTTGTGAAGCCGGCATTCCAGTTGGTGTAGCAGCGACCGATGTGCCTGACATACTTTTGTTGACAGTCACGCCAGGCCGCGCTGACGCGCGTCTCAAGAGTGATGCGAGAATCATCGCTCTCCAAAGTGGGGTCTTCCACCCGCAAATCTCTTTCGATCTCTGCCACCTTGTGCTTCAGCGAGGTCTGAAGCTGGTGTAGGAATCGTGAGAACGATTCACTGATCACGTGACGGTGAATGTGTGGGTTGGCGTTAGCACCCCACTCAGAGCGCACCAGGAAGTATGTTGCAGAGTGTCGTGCGACAGATAGTGCCAAGGTGTCCAGCTCACCAATCAGCGCCGACACCCACGCCACGATGCCGGGATGCCGCAGCGTGTTGGCTAGCCGTGCATGGAGATAGCGCTCGTCACTGAGCGCCTCATTCACGGCAGCGTTGTCACACAGCCGATGAATAGCCGGATGATGATTGTAGGGAACGGCTCGTGTCTGCCACAGGTACACCTCCATGGGGATTGCATTAGACCGCCACGGCGGCGGGCTCTCAAGGTAGCGAGCGATGCCGATGGCGTCCTGCTTTTGCACTCGCCAGTAAGCGTCAGAATCCTCCAATTTTGAGCGTAGACAAAGCAGCGACTGAGCAAGCCTTTTGCACAGCGCCGGGTCGTTTTCCAGTTGCTCCTTGGTTGGCAACCCGTCTGGAAAATCGGTCATTCTGATGGCAACATTGGCCTCCTGGCCGGTCTTATCACGACTCAGCTGGTTGCTGACAACGAACTGAAGGTCAACGTTGCCTTCCGCCTCGGGCTGACGCGACATCCAGTGAAGCCAGTTCTGTCGCCACGTGGTGACTGGCTGACGAATGCTGACCTTACGGTCCTGGTACGGATCGGCGTCACCCGAGCGGAACACCTCTGGGAAAGCCATCTGCATGTAGCCGGGTGTCGACTCGGGCAGCGGATTTTCCCGGTCGACTCCCGGCATCGGTATGTGAAGGAGCGCAGAACGCGCGATACCCTGCCGGCGAATGTCTTCGGGACGTTCACTCTGTTGCCCGCAGACGGCACCGGCAGAAATGCCGCCAGCGCGGACGCCCTCATCGTTGCCGAACTCGCGGCCAAGCATCTCCAGCTCTTCACAACAGCGTAACAGCACGCTACTCGGCTCGCCGGTCGAATCAACATTGTCTCCGTCGACGGGGGCGGGCAGCAGCCAGCCGTTAGCAACGGCACAGTTGAGAACGTGACGCATGGTGACGTCGATTTCATCGGCGTCCGATTCGTCGTCGTCATCTGTGCGTCGCTCGTGCTGCCCTCCGTTGTGGCGGTCGGCAGCCGCGTCGACAGCTTGACCTACCACAAAGTTCTCAATGACCTCCCATAAGTCATCCTGGCCAGCCTCTGTGGTGTCGGCACCCTCACCGCTGCGCGACAGCCGGAAGCTTTTCCACAGCTCGTCGGCCATGGTGAAGCCAGACTCTAGCCAATTGCAGAACTCGTTGAACCGCAACACCTTGTCTGCACGGGCGTGAATGTCGCTGGCCAGTACGACACGAAGACCGGCAGGCGTGCTCGGCCGGTCCGGCTCGGACAGCCGCTGCTGCAGAGCTGCAAGGTTTTCGTTTGAAAATGGCATCCATTGTTCGCCGACAAAGCGATAGAATGGACGCGTCTGCCGTGGGTTGTATTTACACTCCATGGTGCGTTCCATAAAGTGTTTGGCCCTCAGTATGGTCTGCATGTTTACCATGGCCTCGGCAGACGTGCCGTCTCGTCTGCTCTGCACCAGCACAACGAATGGCAGCCTTTCAAAATCATACCACGGTAAATTCCGCGCCCGGCAGGCATCCTTCAGCGGATAGGAAATGGTGCCGTGCTTGCAGAACGGAACCTGGTTGGCACGCAAACGCAGCACGCTGACAACCAGATGCACTGGCCGCAGCACCATTGTCTCGGCGGGTGTCCATGACTTCACAAACTGATGATACGCCTCGTCTGAGTAGACATCAGTGGCTACCAGATTTTCTGCCGAGAACAGGCTGATGTCCGTCGGCTCTGGCTCGTCACTGTCGTCCTCTGGAGCACCGTTGTTTGCAGCCGATGCGCTCAGCGCTGGCTGGGAGGCGACGGGCCGCTCGGCGCCGCCGACAAAGTCGCCAACGTCATTCGGATCGGGACGTAATTGATTTATGTCCGACACCAGCGGCCGAGGTACAATGTTGTTGTTGGCGTCAACCTCATATGCTGATGAACATGCTGTACAAACGCCCGTGACGTCTCGGTCAGTGAAAACTGTGCCGTTGGCACCCCTGAATTCGGGGTCTAGCGTCACCGTACAACGCCCGCCCGCACGCAGCAGCGACGAGCGCGATATGGCGCCAGAAACAACGCTGTCCGGCGGCAAATTAACCAAACGGCCATGCTCAGGCACCTGAATCTGATAGCCTGGATACGGCAATCCGGGCGTCTGCTGGTTGCACTTGACGCAACGCACACGGCGAAGCGAATTGTACAAGGCATGGATGTCACGTAGTACCTGTAAGTTGGAGAACTCAAGCTCGAACGACGGATCTTCAGAATCGGTGTCGAGCGGATCGTGCCACGCCTGGCAGCATTTTGCCTCGCGCGGACTGTCCACGGTGAAACGGCCGGCTGTGAACTGACTGCTGGAAATAGGACGGAAGCGTCTGCGCTTCGCCTGCGTGCCCAGTGTGACGACGCCACTGTTTGACGTTCGGGTCAGTACGGCACGACGACCAGTCCATTCAGCAGCTCTGTCATCACCACGGTAATGATAGCTAGCCAGAACCTCAGTCTCCTCTGTATGATCAGACGCGTCCAGCACACGTAATGAGCGAAGCTGCATTGCCGGTGGCGGTAACGCGTCTCCCGCCGTCCGAGCGCCCATGGCCACCCAGGTGGACGGCTTCTCTTCCGCCGTGCAGGTGACAAAGTCTGGAGGAGTGTCACACGTGATGCCGACCAGCCGGTCACAAGTGAAACGAACTCTGCGCTGATCGCCGGCATAGGTGTAATGACCTAGTGGATACTTGGACGCAGCTCTGGCATCAAGAACGCGCAGCGTGCCGCACTCAGTGCATGATCGGAGGAAGAACGACGTAAGAGCACTGGTGTCATCGGCGGCAGGGGCTGCAGTGCGTTGAGGCGGCGCCTGCGCCACCGGCCTGCGCTGTTGACGCCTACCAGACGTGGCGGAACGAGTGACGAACATAACGTTGTACTGAACGCGAGTGGCGTTGCCGCGATCTTCGTGACACTGAGGTCCGGCGTAGCGGTCCAGCAGATGAGTGTACCTTGAGTGGTTGTCGCGCAACTTATTATGGATATCCAATAGCAGCTGCTCGAAATGCTCGTCTGAAAGTGTCTCCGACCAGGGGTCAGCTTGAAACGCGGCCCAGCGATCAGCTCCATGTCTGGATATGAATATCTCACGGAGGGTAGAGAAACGGTAAAATTTGTACCAGCCCTTACCGTAGTAGTGCAGCTGGAGGAGATTATGCCGATCCTCCCAAGTCTGCGGACCCCGGTGAGGCTGCAGGCCCTCCTCCTCCGCCCGACGTGGATGTTTTGAGTAGAAGCGATCTACAAGGCGGAGTGTCTCGTGAAACAGGTCCTCGTCCTCTAGAACGGCGGCCACTGTTTGACCAGACTTTTTTAACAAGTCCTTGAATCGGAGCCACGAGTAAGAGGTGTACCGCAGTTGACCGCTTCGTGATGGAGCGCAAAACCCACGTCGCTTCAGATTGTTTAGGTAAATCTGACGTTTTTCCCCATTGTCACCAATAAGGTACGTCACAGCAACTTTATTGCTGTCTCGGTACGGCCAAGGACCAGTTAAATTGTTGTCTGCTGGTGAGCTGAGATCAGTCGACACACTGTCTATGACAACACTATGCGAAGACTTATCCACAAAGTCATCCAGCATGGCACGAGTTAGTGTGGAAACCATCTCGAGGTCTAAATCTGACTGAATGTAGCCAGCCGTAGATGACATGCGTCCTTGGGGGTTATGGCCGTTCACAGGAACAGCCAATGGCGACTGAAGTTCTGATTCATTGCAAATACTCTCTGCTGGTTCAGTAAATAATTGATCAGATTCCTCACCAACTGTCTCGATAGCCTGAGACACGCCAACGTCCGTGGTGATATCCTTTTTCCGGCGTGGGAAGACAGCCTTACCTTTCCTCGGGCGACCGGCACGACGCTGAACGTTTCCTCCCGTAGCACTAGACTCCGACTGTGCTATCTTTGACGAGTCAGCTTCAAGTGCTGCAACCGACTGAACGGTGTTTTGAGGAGCTAATTCTTTGGTCTCTGCTACATCAAGTTCCATAGGGGCCGTACGTTTTGATGATGGCGGTGGTGGGGGCCGTTTCTTAGGACGCCCAGCGCGTAGCTTTTTGGCAGTAGCGCTGACTACGGTGTCAGACTCCTCACAGCTTTTTGCTGCGTCCTCATTTTCTCCATGATCTGTACCCAGTGGAACGACCGGAATGGTGTCGGAGACGATCACTGGCGCGTCTGCACCCTCAGAGGCTGGTTGCGCTTCCACACAGACATCCTCGACGTTGATTGAACGTCCGAAGAGATGCGGGAAAATACGTTTCTGTTTTTTGGGACGGCCAACTGCCCGTTTTGCTGCATTGCCACAGACTGAAGTGTTGAGGTTCGTGGCAGCTGCGGAGCCCTCCTTACTCGCTGGTTTTGTCACAGTATCTAGGCACTTTGCCTGGCGACCGCCTCGTCCCTTAACAATAGTCCAAGCACCATCATTGTCGGTGCTCTGCTCAGTGATGGCCGGTGAAGTCTGGGCAGTTTGTTCCTCCTGGGGTGTTGGTGGTGTTGGGGGAGATGGAGCGACCATGTGCAGGTCATAGTGCTGCCCCCGACTATAATAGCATAAGTGAATAGGAGACTGGTTTGGTGCTCCATGAGCAGCCAGCTGATGACCGTTTTCCCACACATAGATGAGACGGTGAAGCACACGTGCTGCTACTCTTATCTCTGGCTCACCACCGAACTCACCTCCCTTGCGCATGGAATTGATGTAGCCGTCCAGGTCAGGGAACACTGCCCTAAGCAGTTCATCTTTGCGCTCCTCTTCACATATCTTTTGCCGAAGGGCCACGTGATCTAGCGAGGGATCACCGACAGCATAGGCGAGCGCCCGGAACAGACAGTTGCCGTCGCCATGTATGCCAATGATGTTAGCACCGTAGTCAGTGTAAACGGGGTCCTGCCTGCTGACCATTGGAGTGGATTGCCAATCATGATAATAAATCCTTCCAGACCTGGCCTCACGGGACATCCCCGTCAGCACCTCCACGAACGATGGCTTTACGCCCTCCGCTATTTTGGCGTAACTTGTTTTTTGCATGGCGAAAATATCCTATCCCTGGGAGGTCTCAATAGATGTAGGCTGATTGCACCCAAGGCCTTACCTCAGCACAGACACAGCCGTGACCAGAGCTGAGCCACAATGTACCAAGACAATGCAGTATATCTGCAAATAGCGAGCAAAGAAAAGTCACCAAAAATAACGTGGCTGTGAAGCAGGTCTATATATTCCCGACCGGGGCTGGGAAAATGCGAAAAAATGCCGAGTCGAGGTCCGTAGCAAAAAACCGAGGTGAATAAAACTGCATTTTCACAGCCCAAGGTTGGGAAGAGATTTACCACATGCCGTACCCGCGCAACGGTTAATATCATATTCATTTGATATTATATATTATATTATTACTAGATGGCATGTTTTGCGCTATAACTGTGCGTTTTGAAAGATGCGTTTGAGGGGCCATTAGTTTGGATGTGGGAATTTATGATTTTCATTTGTCTTATTTTGTCGGAGTTGGATATTTGTTTGAACGGCATGGTATGCTGGTGCTGGTTGCGGGCTGTTAGAGCCTTTCTCATGGTTTGCCTTTATCAAACTCAAACCCACCCTACCCTACCCTAACCTACCCATACCCTACCTTACTCATAACCTACACATAGTTACCCTTCTCATTCTCGATTAACCTTCGCCCCAGTGGGGGGGGGGGCATATGTTACCACCCTGTCGCGTTTTTTGCGTGTGAATAAAAAACCGCGGCGCGTAGCGCCGCGCCGCTTGGGGTAGCTTTTGGTACATCAATTTTGGACAATGTGTGAAATTTTTGACCCCAGGTCATGTCAGGTCAGGTCACCAGGTCAAGTTACCTGACCAAGCCTGAAAAAAAGTTTGCAATCATGTCCAGCCTGCAGTGTTTGTCAGAAAGGTTTCAAACTTGGTGGGTTGCATGCTGTTATGGGCGCCTACAATTTGTATATCTCGGATTTTTTATATCCGTGACCTAAGGTCAGGTCAGTGGCGAAACCTTTCCATTACAAGTCAATGGAGAAAAATGAAAATGCCTCTAGATCCGTGTGTACGCATCGGAACAGTCCAAATATTTCAGAATCCTGATGATTTAGTCCACTCGTGATGACTAAGGTGTCATTTTTGCTGATAGCCTCTAGACAGGTCATCCGAGGTCACTTGAGGCTACAAATAGTTTTTTGCCAATAACTCGCGATTGGAAAGAGATAGAACGCTGGGGATGGTCTCATTGTGTTTGCCTTGTTGAGACGCATCGACTGATATGCAACATGACCTTTTCCGGTAAGGTCATGACCTTGACCTGAGGTCAAATTTTTAACTTGACCTTTCAAGGTCAAATTATAGTTCATTCGACGCGTCTCGGCGAGAGGAACACGATTCTGGCAATAGAAATGTCGTGGCTTTTTGTAGTCGAAAGTTATTGTCGAAAAACACTTTTCGTAAAAACAGCTATTTTTGGACTTTTTGCCCTCTAGAGGCCAAACCGTTGACCTGAGGTCAATATTGATAATGACCTTTTCAAAAGAAGAGTATAAAAGCTATCGATTGCTCTTCCCTGCGTTATTCTAGCTACCATAGTTCCTGAGATAGCGGCATGTTTTCTGAAAAATATAATGACAATTGGCAAATTTTGACCTTTGATGACCTCTGGTGACCCCAATATTGCTCTAAGGTGAAAAATGACTGAAATACTTTCAAACGTACGCATTAAGAGCTATCGACTGCTTTTTACCGCGTCTTTCTAGCCCTCTTAGTTTTTGAGTTAGAGGTGGGTGGTAACATATGCCCCCCCTCACTAGGGCGAAGTTGGCTGAGACCGCCACTGGGGCGCGGGTTAAAGTAACGTACCAAATTTGAGCGCAATCGGCCCAGCCGTTCTTGAGATATAAAACTGGCCCACTGCACGTGCGCACGCGCTAGCTGAGACTCCAGATGACTTGTGCCAGCCACCTTTCCAAATTGTCCCCAACAGTGAACAAAATTTGAGCGAAATCGGCCCAGCCGTTCTTGAGATGTATAAGTGGACCCCTCACGTGCGCACGTGCAATCGATCCACCCTACCTGTGACAAATGACCATGAATCGCCAGGTGAGTGCCCCCTCCACCCACAGTCCAAGTTTCAGCGCAATCGGCCCAGTAGCAGCTGAGTTATTCCTAGTACAATCATGTGCTGTTTACTGGTAGGCGCTTATTTTCAGTGTTTGGAATTCCCCTTTGCGGGCGGTGCATTGAAGCCCATGCTTTGATTGCTGAAAAATTTAAACTTCAAAATTTGACCTTTTTGACCTGAAAGTGACCTGACCTAAGCTAAATTCGACTCAAAATGACCTCGAATGACACAGACGACATCAAATTCGAAATATATGGCCTAAATGGACCATAAAACATGTGTCACGTGACCGACGCATGATATAATATTTCCGTGACCTGTGATGACCTGACCCTGACCTGAAAATCGAAGTACAAGTTTGGTACCCTCAGGGTATCTAAGGCAACTGTTCACGAGTGATTAAACAAAAATGAGCCTGATCTGACTTCTAAGACGGCGGTCAGAGCCCAAAATGTGAACAAGCCAAAATGCTAATAATTTTTACTTGGACCTGACCTGTGACCTCAACAGTGACCTCGAGGTCAATGTAAATAGGTTTCGCTGGACAGTTTTTCCGGGGCTATCAGACGCCGTTTGAATTTTGACGATCGGCCCAGTAGTTTCGGATTTAAGAGGCGGGGCTATGAAGGCCCCCCCCCCCCAGTAGGGCGTGTTATACGCAGACCCCAGTGGGGCGCGGGTTAACCCTCGCCCCGTTGGGGGGGGGGCAATTTGCCCCCTGTGGTTTTTCCTAAATAGCAAGAAAACGGCGGACCAAGTTTTCAGTACCTTCCCGGGCATCAGTTTGACACCTTCACACCGAATTTCAAGTCTTAGGTCACCGTAGGTCAGGAGTTATTGAGGTCAAACTGAGGTCATGTTCGAGCAAAAATGAGCAAAAAACATGCAATCTTGAAACGCTCACCAAATCTACAGTTACCAAGCAATTTCAAAGTTCTTTATATGGTCTAGGAGGCAAAAAGCGTCGCTACAAAACTGTTATCTCGGATTTTCAAAATTTTGGGTTTATGACCCCTAAATTTTCAAAAAATTGATTTTTTTAGAAAAACTCAAAAAATCCAAAAAAAATCGAAATTTCGAAAAAAAACCTGAATATATATGATAGTCCCTGTGCTCTTTTATATACATACCAAATTTCAGATCGATAGACTTGAAAGTGACCTGACCTAAGCTAAATTCGACTCAAAATGACCTCGAATGACACAGACGACATGAAATTCGAAATATATGGCCTAAATGGACCATAAAACATGTGTCACTTGACCGACGCATGATATAATATTTCCGTGACCTGTGATGATCTGACCCTGACCTGAAAATCAAAGTACAAGTTTGGTACCCTCAGGGTATCTAAAACATCTGTTCACGAGTGTTTAAACCAAAAATGAGCCTGATCTGACTTCTAAGACGGCGGCCAGAGCCCAAAATGTGAACAAGCCAAAACGCTAATAATTTTTACTTTGACCTGACCTGTGACCTCATTAGTGACCTCGAGGTCAATGTAAATAGGTTTCGCTGGACAGTTTTTCCGGGGCTATCAGACGCCGTTTGAATTTTGACGATCGGCCCAGTAGTTTCGGAGTTAGGAGTGGGGCTATGAAGGCCCCCCCCCCAGTAGGGCGTGTTATACGCAGACCCCAGTGGGGCGCGGGTTAAAACCCTCGCCCCGTTGAGGGGGGGGGGGGGCAATTTGGCCCCCCCTGTGGTTTTTCTTGAATAGCAAGAAAACGGCGGGCCAAATTTTCAGTACCTTCCCAGGCATCAATTTGACACCTTCACACCGAATTTCAAGTCTAAGGTCACCTTAGGTAAGGAGTTATTGAGGTCAAACTGAGGTCATGTTCGAGCAAAAATGAGCAAAAAACATGCAATCTTGAAACGTTCACCAAATCTACAGTTACCAAGCAATTTCAAAGTTCTTTATATGGTCTAGGAGACAAAAAGCGTCGCTACAAAACTATTATCTCGGATTTTCAAAATTTTGGGTTAATGACCCCAAAATTTTCAAAAAATTGATTTTTTAGAAAAACTCAAAAATCCAAAAAAAAATCGGAATTTCGAAAAAAAACGGAATATATATGATAGTCCCTGTGCTCTTTTATATACATACCAAATTTCAGATCGATATCTCGTTTTTTGGCTAAGTTATAGCGAAAAAACTGTTGTAATTGAAAAAAAAAACTAACGAAAAAACGGTGAAAATTCGACCTTTGACCTGACCTGTGACGTCATCGGTTTGACCTAGGTCAATAAAATTGGGTCACAAGGTAGTTCCCTGATAGGGCTATCCAACACCGTTTGCCGCTTGTCGCTAGATTGCGTGGTTCTCGAGATCTTTAACGGGGCGCGTTGCTCGGCAGAGCCCAACGGGGCGTGGGTTAACATATATTTTTAGTTGAGATAGCCTAATTGGGGTCCCTGGCTCACAATTACCGGTTTGGGTTCTCACAACATCGAGATATGCTTTAACCCGCACCCGTTTGGGCCTCTCATCCAACTTTGTCATGCTGGGGGGGGGCCTTTTTGGCCACACCAGATTATCTCGGAAAGAATGCAAGCTAGAGATAACAGCAGTATATAGCTCGCTACAAGATCTGTCAGAGTCATTTGGGTCATTGCCATTGACTTACGCTGTCTGCTGCGGCTCCAAAGCCAAGCCAGCCAGCGGAATTGGGAGAGCTCAGTCATTTGAAGTATTCATTTTGCCTGGGTAGTCCTGGCAGGCATGTGGTGACCCCAAGCCCTAAGTCATGACCCATGTGACCTCCCCCCTGGGATTCGCCACTGATTAGTACTGCGATGGCTTCTTGGGAATTTGATACATGTAGGATAAATGGAATTTATCAAACGACAATAAGGAAGAGACAAGCACATAGGTACTTGAGGATCAGCTTAACCTCGCCGGCACAGGCCATTTTGAGTAGGTACTTCGACGGCACAAGGGGGGGGGGGTTGGTACGACCCCCCCTCGCGTTTGGCCCCTGATGGAGCTAGAGCTTCGCGGAAAAAAACGAGCGTGCTGCCCGTCACAAGAGGAAGTCAATGATACCCAATTTTAAGATCCTAGGTCATCGGTTGACCTTCCAGGTCAGGTCAATGACCCATAAATCGGGAATATCGGGACCTGTTAGAAAGTCGTAAAGTGTGGCTTCTAAGGGGTTTTCCGGGGTGCTGATCACGAATATCGTGTTAGTTTTGATCATAGATGATGTCGTGAAGCGTTTAGACCAGGTCGGGTCAGGTCAGGTCAGGTCAACCAGTAGGCATCGTGACGGGTATTCGTAGTACCTGTCATCCGCCTCTGACAGCTTCGTAACATGTTACGAAGGCACCAAAACTACTTCGTAAATGTTCCAATGGTTGCTAAATTCGAATTCAGCTCCAAAAACTAGCCTAGAAACATGTAAAACTCGAAAAAGTGAGCCGAGGTCACCAAAGGTCAATGACCTGACCTGACCTTCTGGTGACCTTGACATCCACCCTAATGCATGGGAGCAACATCAAATCTTATGTTTGAACGTTTGAAACCACGAAAAGCTGGCAAACGCGCGGCTAATGCGAGCCGACATACGCCGAATCGCGATTCCGGCCAAACATGGTCTCATAAAAGAGGTCACAGGTCAAAAGTCATTTGGGTCAGGGTCATGATATTTTCAGGGTAGGTGTAAAATTGATCAATGCGAGGGTACTGAAAGTTTCGTCGCGATTGGCCGCTTTTTACGCGAGTTATTCGCGAAAAACCTTAGGGGGGTGCATCAACCCCCCCCCCCCCCTGTGCCGGCGAGGGTTAAAGTTAACCACACATACGGGGGTGAACAGCCATTTTCGTTTTGTAAAAAAAAAATCATCGTGTCAGGGCTGTGACGAAAAATAAGTGGCCTAAATCCGATGAGAAAACAGGATTTGGGGGTACCCTAGGTTTGGCTCCTTGAGCTGGTGCCCCCCCCCCCCTGTCTCAAATCGTTCCGCCGCCTATATTCATACATGCTGCCTCTATTCATACATTTCAGTATTCTCTTCAACAAATCAACAATAATATCAGCATAAATTCAGGTATAAGAGGTGGCATATGTCGATATCACATAATATAAATGCAAATCACTATGAAAGGAAGTATCCATAGTTCCATAGCAACCACCTAGCAACGTGAAACAAAACTGTAAACAACTCTCGTTTGTCTCAGAAGCGCAGTTTTCGTAGCATCTAACCAGAATCTGTTAAACTGGGCCTCATAATGAATGTTGCAAAACAGAATGACCATTTGACTAGCAACAAGGACGATTTTTGCGAAATTCATGTTTATTGTCTACCTTTCGAAAAAAAGGAAACAGACGCTAAACAAGTTAGCTGAGCCGACGGAGATGGTCAAGCGTAGCAGCGTCAAACTCACCGTGTCTGTTCTTTCACGTGTCTTCTTCTAGCAAAACCAAGCTCATAAACCTCACAAGATTCTATGAAATTAGACAACAACAATGTCTGACGATTCTTTTTTTAAATAATATTTTATCACTTCTATCACAAATGACAACCGCAGCCCAACCGCAGCCGTCAAGGGACCCGAAGCGATGCTGAGCGATGCAAGAGATTGATATTCACTTTTTTCCAAAAGCACATGACTTCGTGAAACTGGGCACCTTCACTTCGGGGTTGAAAGCAATGCGGCTGGTTACGGGCGATCGCGATGCGTGTCTTTGCAATGTCAAACAGGAAAATCTCAGTATGAGCGGAGAGAGGGGATCGACCCGCGCCACGCCCCTACCTGTAATGCTTTTAACCCTAGCTCCACTGGGGTCTTGTTATTACGCGCTTTACTGAGGGGGGGGGGGGTAGCATTCATAGCCCATCCCTCCTAGCTCCGAAACTACTGGGCCGATTGCAAGGGCGGATCCAGGGTCATCTAAAAGGGGAGGCCAAATGCCCATCAGGTTTTTCGCTGGGATAGGGCCGGCGGAACCTAACCTACCCCCAAATTTTGAGGTCGAATATCAACAATTTTCAAGAAGCCGAGGCATAACTCGGGAACCAGTAGCTATAACGCCGCGGAAAGCCGCATTTGATAGCCCTATTAACGCTCTTTCTGAGTAATTCTCTCAGATTTGACCTAACCCGGCACCGCCTGGGCTATTTCCGTACCCACGATAGCCTGGGGAGGGGTCGGAACCGACCCCCTCCCCTCCCCTGTGCTATCTCCAGAACCAATGGTCGTATCGAGCCCCGCGAGGCAGTGTTCGAAAGGTCTCTACGAAACCTTCCCAAAGCATCCTTAAGATTTTAAGGTTGATGTCAACTTTCAAGTCGAGGTCGGGTCAAAGATCAAATTCTGGGGTTTCTGCATGATGCGGCTGGGTCCAGGTCAGGTCACGAAAGGTCACGGTAAGTCACTTTCTACTAACAGGAGGATACTACGTCCTGTAAGTTTCATCTTCCTGTGAAAGTTCTTTTGGCTCTGAGGGCGGTGCGAAGTTGCGATGTCTGAGGACCGTGTAAAGGCTCACTAATGACGTCATATGTAGGTCAGTGACCTGACCTGACCTGGAAATTCAGTTGGTGTCAAAAGATCCAGCTTAAATCAAAGGTCAGGTATGCAAAGTTTCAGCTCTCTATCTCCGGGGTGTCCCGAGCTATCGTGAAAAAAAAAAACTAGGAGGAGCGGCACCTGCCCCCCCCCCCCCCTCGGCCGGTGAGGGTTGATATCAGCAACGCGCCTTTTAGGGCGACAAAGGAAGGAGCGGAGAGTGAGCCATGCGCATGAGCTTTGGGATATGATACTTCCATTTGAGTTGTACACAGCACCCCACTAACCACTCTCTAGCGGTGTGCAAAATTTGAGTGCAATCGGCCTGGCCGTTTTCGAGATCTTGAAGCGGCACCCTTCACGTGCGCACGTGTAAGCTGGGTCCCAATTGACTTGTGCACGGCACCCTATTCGCCGGTCTCCAGCGGTGTACCGAATTTGAGCTAAATCGGCCCTGCCGTTTTCAAGATCAAGAAGCAACCCCTACACGTGCGCACGTGCAGTTGCAACCCAATCGTGACGCATGAAAATACATACTAACTGACTTGTGCACGGTGCCTTACTGTCTACTGATCAATATCAAGAAATGTGCCGAATTTCAGTGCAACTGGCTGAGCCGTTCCTGAGATCTGAAAGCGTCACCCTGCACGTGCGCACGTGCAAACTGGGGTCCAGCTGACCTGTGCAGGGCACCCTACTAAGCGGTCTCTAGCGGTGTGCCAAATCTCAGCACAATCGGCCCGGCCTTTCTCGAGATCTGGTGCAGACCGGAGTGGGTGTGCCACGAACCAACGTGCACGACACTCTACTAACCGCTATCATCGTGCTTACCTTGCTAAGGCGCGTCGAATGATATACTTTTTGTTTGGGTTAGGTCAACCTAAGGTATTGACCTCGGGTCAAGGGCAGGTGAGAGCCCCTCAGGTCATGATGTTGGTCGAAGGAGGTCATATCGCATATCATTTGATTCGGCAGGTCTTTCAGAGTCCATTTGTAGCTTTTTTCGACTCTCTAGCTCAATTTTAGCAGGAGTTATTGACAGAAAACTCATATGACTATAGTGACGTCATAAATGACGTTACGCAATGTCAACAATTAAAAAATAGAACATTGGACCTTGTAAGGAATGCATGAAATCACGATTTCATGCGCTTGAGATATTTTTAGATCATTTCCAGCGCCAAAATACCATTTTCCATATTTCCCCATTAACTTATAATAGTGAGGTCACATGACCGACCTGACCTAATGTGACTTTTAAAAAATACCAGTTATACAAGTTGGACATCCTGGGAGGCTCAGGCTACTACGTCCTGTAAGTTTCATCTTTCTGTGAAAGTTCTTCTGGTACTGAGGGCGGTGCGAAGTTGCGACCTCTGAGGACAGTGCAGAGGTTCACTTATGACGTCATAGGTCAGTGACCTTACCTAACCAGAAAATTTGGTCGGTGTCATAAGATCCGGCTTGAATCATAGGTCAGGTATGCGAAGTTTCAGCACTTTGTCGCAGGCGTGTCCCGAGCTATCACGAAAAACCCTATGGGAAGAGGCGGGTGCTGCCCCTCTGCCGGCGAGGGTTAATCAATATTGACGCAATGGTGACGTCACGGTCGCCGTCGACGTCACCATTCGAATCAGAGTCATTGACTTGTGCCGAATATCAAGTTTAATATTGATGCTTCAACGGATCTGTATATCAGCCGAAAACATCTTAGATTCCTTTTTACTCGCTAGATGGCAGAAGCGACAAACGCCTGAATGTATGCTGTGCCGCAATGCCGGCTTTATTGTATATAACCGCCTAAATGAATGGCGGAGTAATGAGGGATCCGGGAAAACCACTATCTCTTTAGAACTGATGACTCGCACGAAACTGAAGCTTTTGAGGACGATTACCGAGTGTGGTAAATGCGTTTGGCATTTTAGCCAAACACTAGGGTGACCCGCGTGCTCCGCAACGCGAAAAGGGGGTATTAACGATCGGCGGGTGTTTGGTTGTTCTTGTGTCGGTTGGGTTATCTATCCATTTCGGTCGATTGCTTTTTGATGGCTAAACGTTTTGGTTTGGAAAAAATATCCACCGCATCGAGGTGCCCGTGTCTGATAAGCATGCTTTCCACTTCAGAATCTGTCAAATGTGTTTTATAATTCAGGTGCGTAGTTTTATGGCAAATGAAAGGCGTAGATAATTTTCGCTAAAAATCGTTTTACGGAGGTTTGAAACATTTATATTTTTAAGAATACTGTTGCTTGTCATGCAAACGTGATGATTGGATCTTGGAGAGAATCGAATGCTCTTTCTAATGATAGCATTTTCAATTGTCAAACGTATCAGGTTAAGCAGCAAATCCCGTGTAATTATTTAGTGGCACATTATTGACAAATATTATTTTCTCCAGCGATTTTTTCCACATTGTTTTTGATCAATTAGCTTTTCACAATTTTTCTATGAGAGGCGGTACATTTCCCTTACCAATAGGCATTGTTTTAACTCTCTCAGTCTGACGGTTACGTGAAAATAAAATAAAATCTAAAATCCGTCCGAAACGTCAATTTTTCAAACAAAAGTGCCCTCACGGGTGAACGTGGCGCGTGCCATCCCCTGCATCGCACACCATTCGATAGCCCGTTCGATTCTCTTCACGATGCTGTTTTCCCCGTGACGATCGGGCGCACGGTTACCGAGATATTGCACGGGAACCGGACCCGTGTCGGGCAAATTTAGCCATTTTTGCCCGATTTTGCAAGCCGATTTATACATGTAAAGTCTATGACGCGAATTTGCACTTTTTGGGCCCGCGCCACGCGCTCGCTATCGACCCGATCGAGCTGAGACCCCTCAAAGGCACGTTGCCCATCCTTGTTCTGTGAGTTGCGCAAACTTCAGCGCGCTGGGTGCAACGGTCTGACCTGTAACCCGCGCTACGTAGCACCATGTCGCGACCTCGGTAACAGACAGAAACTACGTCACCACAAATAGTAATATAGATTCCGTTTTACTCGCTAGATGACGCAGAAGTGTCAAACGCCTGAAAGCATGTTGCGCCGCAGTGCCACCTCTTCCGTATGTAGCCGCATGGATGAAGATTTAAGCGCAATTGGCGCAGCCGTTCTCGCCGGTGTGTGCCTACATAGAGGTCCAACCATGCCGCTGAAATTGATCTATCATACAGAGCTTTATAACAATGCGCGTAGTAATTTTCTTAACAAAGTACAAACGCAAGAAAACTGATAGGTGTGGCTAAAAACGCCCCCACCCCACTCAGGCGGAGGTTAAAGTGTTTTGGTAGCAAACTCACCGATTGTCTTCTACTGCAATCACAAACACATTTCGATTCGCCGTCAACCATGCAAAACATAGCCCGGTGAAGGACTGCTCCCGTTGTTTTTCAATAGAAAAACACAATTCTAACGAATAGTGTTTGTCTAATGAAGAAACAACCTGCGGTTACCCGCCGCCAAACGAGAGGATGAGCCTGGCACGTGCAGACCGGAGTGGGTGTGCTACGAACTGACGAACATGACACTCTACTAACCACTCTAGCGGTGTGCAAAATTTGAGTGCAATCGGCCCGGCCGTTTTCGAGATCTTGAAGCGGAACCCTTCACGTGCGCACGTGCAAGTTGGGTCCCAATGGTGTTGTGCACGGCACCCTAGTTGACGGTTTCTAGCGGTGTACCGAATTTGAGCTAAATCGGCCCTGCCGTTTTCAAGATCTGGAAGCGACCCCTACACGTGCGCACGTGCAGTTGCACCCCAACCGTGACACATGAATATACATACTAACTGACTTGTGCACAGCACCCTACTAACCGGTCTCTAAAGGTGTGCCGAACTTGAATGCAATCGGCCCAGCCGTTCCTGAGATCTGGAAGCGTCACCCTGCACGTGCGCACGTGCAGCTTGGGGCCCAGCTGACCTGTGCAAGGCACCCTACTGCGCGGTCTCTAGCGGCGTGCCAAATCTGAGCACAATCGGCCCGGCCGTTCTCGAGATCTGGAAGCGTCACTCTGCACGTGCGCACGTGCAGTTGCACCCCAACCGTAGCACATGGAAAGGCATGGTCCGGCGGGTGCCTACATCCTTGTGTATGTAGTTTCAGCAGAATCTACCCAGCAATTACCGTGTTATTGTCATCACAACAAAAGTGACACCTCTCCGTTTTATACGTGTCACGTGCAGTAGGGGTCACCCGCATGCATCATCCATAGTAAACACTTCTAAGAAGGGTATACGCTACCCAACACAAAAAACATGAAGTGTATCGGTCCAGTGGCTGCGGAGAAATAAGTCCTACAAAAACGTCCCCACGGCAGCCGGCCGCTAATATTTAGCATTAAATTCGTGTCGCATCCTTCTATGGGAGGTATCCTCGTCACCTGTTCGTAATTCGTATACTGTCTGAGCCAAGGCCATATATAGGTCTGAGCTCAAATCTCGGTAAAGTCGTGCTTTTTTACCAAATTCCTCAAAAACGGCACAGGGTGCAATAACGCTCTATATATCATTGGAAAGAGCATCAAAAGTTTTATAAGCTATCAAATTTTCACTTAAATATATGTTTAACGTACAAAGTTATTAAGCAGCAAAGACACTCCCATTGACTTTCCATGTTAAAATTTTTCATTTTTAAACGAGCTTAAAAAGAACAAACGAATTCTGACAGCTTAACGAATCATAACGGCATGTACTACGGCCTATTCTGAATAAGTGTTGAAAGTTTGGACAAAATCGTATCATATAATTTTGTACAATGAACGAATGAAAATGTCTCTGCAAAAACGCCCATTGACTTAACATGGGGAGCGAAAAAAGTTCAACTTTGACCTCGAGCAAAGACACGTTACGAACTTCTGAGGGGTATACAGCGCACACTGGCGTGTACCGGAACGTGTTTCCCATAAAATGCTGGGAAGAAAACCACCTCTTCCTTGGCTCGTTTTCCCGCTATTCGCGATCGCGCAAAAAGTGCACCAAAACCCCATTGACTTACTATGGGAAAAATGGAATCGCACGTGCCACGTGCCACGAGATTTTAAGCGAGTAGCGACTAATGCCATCAGGTAGATCGCCCCCGAGAGCCCATACACTGAAATTTTTACGAAAATCGCAATGCACGTTTAGGCCCCGGTCAAGTTGCCCCAATCTCAGGCCAACTTTGCAAACATAGCCCGGAGAACGACCGCTCCGGTTGTTTTTCAATAGAAAAACACAATTCTAACGAATAGTGTTTGTCTTTTCAAACAACCTGCGGTTACGGACTGACGTGCACGGCACCCTATTCGCCGGTCTATAGCGGTGTGCCAAATTTGAGTGCAATCGGCCCGGCCGTTTTCGAGATCTCGAAGCGGCACCCTGCACGTGCGCACGTGCAAGCTGGGTCCCAATTGACTTGTGCACGGCACTCTATTCGCCGGTTTCTAGCGGTGTGCCAAATTCGAGCTCAATCGGCCCAGCCGTTTCCAAGATCTTGAAACGACCCCTCCACGTGCGCACGTGCAGTTGCATCTCAACCGTGACACATGGAAATACATACTAACTGACTTGTGCACGGCACCCTACTGATCGATCTCTAGATGTTTGCCGAATTTGAGTGCAATCGGTCCAGCCGTTCTTGAGATCTGGAAGCGTCACCCTGCACGTGCGCACGTGCAAGATGGGTCCAAACTGACTTGCGCACGGCAGTCGGCACCCTACTAATCGGTCTCTAGCGGTGTACCAAATTTGAACTCAATCGGTCCGGCCGTTCTCGAGATCTGGAAGCGTCACCCTGCACGTGCGCACGTGCAGTTGCACCCCAATCGTGGCACATGGAAATACATACTAAATGACTGCAACCTACTGATCGGTATCAAGCGTTTTGCCAAATTTGAACACAATCGGTCCAGCCGTTCTCGAGATCTGGAAGCGTCACCCTGCACGTGCGCACGTGCAGTTGCACCCCTACCAAGACACATGGAAATGCATCGCCTGGAAAGTGTCTACCTCCATGCCAAGTTTTAGCGCAATCGGCCCAGTAATTACCGCGAGCTATTGCGCTTATTACAAAACAGGCACCTCTTGGCTTTGCACGTGGAACGTGCGTTAGGGGTCACCCATATGCATCGAGAGTAGCACACTATGTGAAAGAAGGGACAAAGCTACCCCACACAAAAAACCGCACGTGTATCAGCCCAGTGGTTGCCGAGATATAAGTCGTACAAAAACGTCCCCACGGCGGCCGGCCGCTATTTAGCAGTAAAATCGTGTCGCATCCTTCTATGGGAGGTATCCCCGTCACCTGTTCGTATACTGTCTGAGCAAAGGCCATACGTTACGGTCCAAACTCCATAGTGAGGCGGACATACGAATTTACGAGAGTTTAGCGACGAAATGATTCACTTAATTGTTAAGTAATGGGTACCATTAGACCATAAATTTTATCTAGCATCTCACCGTAGATGCAGTAAAAAGTGCTTTACTTTTCAATGTATATAAAGACTTGCTCAGCTCAATCAGTTCACTCTGTATTGGCTCAAGCCGTATCATGCGAACGCAATACAAACTAGAGCACCGACAGCGCAGCGCTCCCCAACTCACTGCTCGCCCAGTCCACCCGGGCCGCCGCCACGACGGCCCCCCGCAAGTAGGCATCCCGCACTGCACCGACAGCCGCGGGCGACCAGCTGACCGGCCAGCTGACCGGCCAGCAGCCGGCGGGCGGCAAGCCGCGGATGGCCGACCCGCCGGCGCGGCGAGGGAGGGGAGGGACGCAGCTGAAAGACCCGACTACATATATATCAAAGAAACATTATATGTAATCATCGATGACGCGACATAAATCTGCTTTATTGGGTTTAGCGGTGTAGTCTGTGATGCCATCACAATGAAAATAGCCTAGTTTTGTAGAGCATCAAATTCTGATTCCATAACGACTCTCGCTAGTCCATTTTCAATTGTAAATAAGCCTTTTATTGCGATGCAAAGTCCCGAAATGGTGCCGACGGCGGCCGGTCCCCCGATGGTACCATACCATAGATCAGCAGAGGGCTGTTCACGGGCCCTGTGTGCGGTCGGACCGCACACAGCCTCCAAGCTCCGCCCACTGCGTCCCTACGTCAGCCTTCCGTCACCGCACACAGCGACCGCTGTGGCCGGTCGGGACTGGCCACAGCGGACCGTCCACCGCACGCAGCCGTGACGTCAGAGCCGCCTACCCATCCCCTACCCCCACGCCTGCTGGACGTACCGCACACACTGCACGCAGCAGTGTGCGGTGCCCGTGAACACCCCTCAGGTTAGTTCACATTCCCGCCGCTATGCGGGCGGCGGCGGCGCCACCTGTCCTCGTGTCCGCCTGACACCGTAACGATATAGGTCTGAGCTCAAATCTCGGTAATGTCGTGCTTTTTTACTATATTTCTCAAAAACGGCACAACGTGCAATAAAGTTGTATATATCATTGGAAAGAGCATCAAAAGTTGTATAACCTATCAACTTTTCACTTAAATATATCTCAACTGTAAAAAGTTATTAAGCAGCAAAGACGCTCCCATTCACTTTCCATGTTAAAATTTTTCATATTTAAACGAGCCTAAAAAGAACAAACGAATTTGCACAGCTTAAAGAAGCATAACAACATGTTCTATGGTCTTTTCTCAACAAGTCCTGAAAGTTAAAGCAAAATCGTATCATATAATTTTGTACAATGAGCGAATGAAAATGTCTCTGCAAAAACGCCCATTGACTTAACATGGGGAGCGAAAAAAGTTCAACTTTGACCTCGTGCAAAGACACGTTACGAAGTTCTGAGGGGTATACGGCGCACACTAGCGTGTACCCAAACGTGTTTGCCATAAAATGCTGGGAAGAAAACCACCTCTTCCTTGGCTCGTTTTCCCGCCATTGGCGATCGCGCAAAAAGTGTCCAAAACCCCGTTGACTTAACATGGGGAAAATGGAATGGCACGTGCCACGTGCCACGAGGTTTTAAGCGAGTAGCGACCGGTGCCATCAGGTAGATCGCCTGCGGGAGCCCATACCCTGAAATTTTTACGAAGATTGAGCGATTCGTCTAGGCCTGACCCAAGTTGCCCCAATTCGCGGCCAGACTTGCAAAACATAGCCCGGAGAAGGACCGCTCCGGTTGTTTTTCAATAGAAAAACACAATTCTAACGAATAGTGTTTGTCTTTTCAAACAACCTGCGGTTACCAGCATCTGCGATGCTGGGCTCCGCATCGCGGGACCGCAGGTTGTTTGAGCAAGCACCTCTGTAACGCCGCAAAAACGCCCGCCGCCAAACGAGAGGATGACCCTTGCACGTGCAGATCGGAGTGGGTGTGCTACGAACTGACATGCACTGCACTCTACGCCGCCAAACGAGAGGATAAGCCTTGCACGTGCAGACCGGAGTCAGTGTGCTACGGACTGACGTGCACGGAACCCTATTCGCCGGTCTATAGCGGTGTGCCAAATTTGAGTGCAATCGGCCCGGCCATTTTCGAGATCTGGAAGCGTCACCCTGCACGTGCGCACGTGCAAGCTGTGTCCAATTGACTTGTGCACGGCACCCTAGTTGCCGGTCTCTAGCGGTGTACCGAATTTAAGCTCAATCGGCCCAGCCGTTTTCAAGCTCTGGAAGCGACGCCTACACGTGTGCACGTGCAGTTGCACCCCAACCGTGACACATGAAAATACATACTAACTGACTTGTGCACAGCACCCTACTGACCGGTCTCTAAAGGTGTGCCGAATTTGAGCACAGTCGGTCCAGCCGATCTTGAGATCTGGAAGCGTCACCCTGCACGTGCGCACGTGCAAGATGGGTCCTATCTGACTCGCACACGGCACCCTACTAATCAGTCTCTAGCGGTGTACCAAATTTGAGCTCAATCGGCCTGGCCGTTCTCGAGATCTGGAAGCGTCACCCTGCACGTGCGCACGTGCAGTTGCACCCCAACCGTAGCACATGGAAACGCATGGCCCGGTGTGTGCCTATATCCTTGTAAAGTTTCAGCGCCATCAGCCCAGCACTTACCGTGTTATTGTCATTACAACAAAAGTGATACCTCTCCGTTTTACACGTGTCACGTGCAGTAGGGGTCACCCGCATGCATCATCCATAGTAAATACTTCTAAGAAGGGTATACGCTACCCCACACAAAAAACCGCAAGTGTATCGGTCCCCTGCTTGCGGAGATATAAGTCGTACAAAAACGTCCCCACGGAGGCCGGCCGCTAATATTTAGCATTAAATCGCATCCTTCTATGGGAGGTATCCCCGTCACCTGTTCGTATACTGTCTGAGTCAAGGCCATACATAGGTTTGAGCTCAAATCTCGGTAATGTCGTGCTTTTTTACTAAATTCCTCAAAAACGGCACGACGTGCAATAACTTTCTATATATCATTGGAAAGAGCATCAAAAGTTGTATAATCTATCAACTTTTCACTTAAATATATCTCAACTGTAAAAAGTTATTAAGCAACAAAGACGCTCCCATTGACTTTCAATGTTAAAATTTTTCATTTTTAAAGAAGGCTAAAGACAACAAACGAATTTGCACAGCTTAAAAAAGCATAACAACATGTTCTATGGTCTTTTCTCAACAAGTCCTGAAAGTTTAAACAAAATCGTATCATATAATTTTGTACAATGAGCGAATGAAAAAGTCTCTGCAAAAACGCCCATTGACTTAACATGGGGAGCGAAAAAAGTTCAACTTTGACCTCGTGCAAAGACACGTTACGAAGTTCTGAGGGGTATACGGCGCACACTAGCGTGTACCCAAACGTGTTTGCCATAAAATGCTGGGAAGAAAACCACCTCTTCCTTGGCTCGTTTTCCCGCCATTGGCGATCGCGCAAAAAGTGTCCAAAACCCCATTGACTTAACATGGGGAAAATGGAATCGCACGTGCCACGTGCCACGAGGTTTTAAGCGAGTAGCGACCGGTGCCATCAGGTAGATCGCCTGCGGGAGCCCATACCCTGAAATTTTTACGAAGATTGAGGGATTCGTTTAGGAGAGGCTCAACTTGTCTCGATTCGCGGCCAGACTTGCAAAACATAGCCCGGAGACGGACCGCTCCGGTTGTTTTTCAATAGAAAAACACAATTCTAACGAATAGTGTTTGTCTTTTCAAACAACCTGCGGTTACCAGCATCTGCGATGCTGGGCTCCGCATCGCGGGACCGCAGGTTGT
Organism: Amphibalanus amphitrite; assembly: GCF_019059575.1. Taxonomy (NCBI): domain Eukaryota; kingdom Metazoa; phylum Arthropoda; class Thecostraca; order Balanomorpha; family Balanidae; genus Amphibalanus; species Amphibalanus amphitrite. The sequence goes on along the minus strand of NW_024883027.1, from coordinate 57,274 downwards.
TTGAGCAAGCACCTTTGTAAACGCAGCAAAAACGCCCGCCGCCAAACGAGAGGATGAGCCTTGCACGTGCAGACCGGAGTCGGTGTGCTACGGACTGACGTGCACGGCACCCTATTCGCCGGCCTTTAGCGGTGTGCCAAATTTGAGTGCAATCGACCCGGCCGTTTTCGAGATCTGGAAGCGACACCCTGCACGTGCGCACGTGCAATCTGGGTCCCAATTGACTTGTTCACGGCACTCTATTCGCCGGTCTCAAGCGGTGTACCAAATTTGAGCTCAATCGGCCCAGCCGATTTCAAGATCTGGAAGCGACCCCTACATGTGCGCACGTGCCGCTGCACCCCATCCGTGGCACATGAAAATACAATTACTAACTGACTTGTTCACGGCACCCTACTACCCAGTCTCTAGTGGCATGCCAAATTTGAGCACAGTCGGTCCAGCCGTTCTTTAGATATGGAAGCGTCAGCCTGCACGTGCGCACGTGCAAACTGGATCCCATCTGACTTGTGCACGGCACCCTACTAACCGGTCTCTAGCGGTGTACCAAATTTGAACTCAATCGGCCCGGCCGTTCTCGAGATCTGGAAGCGTCACCCTGCACGTGCGCACGTGCAGTTGCACCCCAACCGTAGCACATGGAAACGCATAGTTCGGTGTGTGCCTACATCCTTTTGAAGTTTCAGCGCAATGAGCCCTACCATTGCTGTGTTACTGTCATTACAACAAATGTGACACCTCTCCGTTTTACACGTGTCACGTGCAGTAGGGGTCACCCGCAAGCATCGTGCATAGTACAATACTTGAAAGAAGGATATACGCTACCCCACACAAAAAACCGCAAGTGTATCGGTCCCCTGGTTGCGGAGATATAAGTCGTACAAAAACGTCCCCGCGGAAGCCGGCCGCTAATATTTAGCATTAAATCGCATCCTTCAATGGGAGGTATCCCCGTCACCTGTTCGTATACTGTCTGAGCCAGGACCATATATAGGTGTGAGCTCAAATCTCGGTAATGTCGTGCTTTTTTACTAAATTTCTCAAAAACGGCACAACGTGCAATAGCGCTCTATATATCATTGGAAAGAGCATCAAAAGTTGTATATCCTATCAACTTTTCACTTACATATATCTTCAACGTTCAAAGTTATTAAGCACCAAAGACGCTCCCATTGACTTTCCATGTTAAAAATTTTCATTTTTAAACGAGCTTAAAAAGACCAAACGAATTCTGACATCTTAACGAAGCATAACAACATGTTCTATGGTCGTTTCTCAACAGGTCCTGAAAGTTTAAACAAAATCGTATCATATAATTTTGTGCAATGAACGAATGAAAATGTCTCTGCAAAAACGCCCATTGACTTAACATGGGGAGCGAAAAAAGTTCAACTTTGACCTCGTGCAAAGACACGTTACGAAGTTCTGACGTGTATACCGCGCACACTGGCGTGTGCCGGAACGTGTTTGCCATAAAATTCTTGGAAGAAAACCACCTCTTCCTTGGCCCGTTTTCCCACCATTGGCGATCGCGCAAAAAGTGTCCAAAACCCCGTTGACTTAACATGGAGAAAATGAAATCGCACGTGCCACGTGCCACGAGGTTTTAAGCGAGTAGCGACCGGTGCCATCAGGTAGATCGCCTGCGGGAGCCCATACCCTGAAATTTTTACGAAGATTGAGCGATTTGTTTAGGCCCCTGTCAAGTTGTACTGATTCGCTGCCAGACTTGCAAAACATAGCCCGGAGAACGACCGCTCCGGTTGTTTTTCAATAGAAAAACACAATTCTAACGAATAGTGTTTGTCTTTTCAAACAACCTGCGGTTACCAGCATCTGCGATGCTGGGCTCCGCATCGCGGGACCGCAGGTTGTTTGAGCAAGCACCTTTGTAAACGCAGCAAAAACGCCCGCCGCCAAACGAGAGGATGAGCCTTGCACGTGCAGACCGGAGTCGGTGTGCTACAAACTGACGTGCACGGCACCCTACTCGCTGATCTATAGCGGTGTGCCAAATTTGAGTGTAATCGGCTCGGCCATTTTCGAGATCTGGAAGCGTCACCCTGCACGTGCGCACGTGCAAGCTGTGTCCAATTGCATTGTGCATGGGACCCTATTCGCCGGTCTCTAGCGGTGTACCAAATTCGAGCTCAATCGGCCCAGCCGTTTTCAAGATCTTGAAACGACCCCTCCACGTGCGCACGTGCAGCTGCATCTCAACCGTGACACATGGAAATACATACTAACTGACTTGTGCACGGCACCCTACTGATCGATCTCTAGATGTTTGCCGAATTTGAGTGCAATCGGTCCAGCCGTTCTTGAGATCTGGAAGCGTCACCCTGCACGTGCGCACGTGCAAGATGGGTCCAAACTGACTTGCGCACGGCAGTCGGCACCCTACTAATCGGTCTCTAGCGGTGTACCAAATTTGAACTCAATCGGCCCGGCCGTTCTCGAGATCTGGAAGCGTCACCCTGCACGTGCGCACGTGCAGTTGCACCCCAATCGTGGCACATGGAAATACATACTAAATGACTGCAACCTACTGATCGGTATCAAGCGTTATGCCAAATTTGAACACAATCGGTCCAGCCGTTCTCGAGATCTGGAAGCGTCACCCTGCACGTGCGCACGTGCAGTTGCACCCCTACCAAGACACATGGAAATGCATCGCCTGGAAAGTGTCTACCTCCATGCCAAGTTTTAGCGCAATCGGCCCAGTAATTACCGCGAGCTATTGCGCTTATTACAAAACAGGCACCTCTTGGCTTTGCACGTGGAACGTGCGTTAGGGGTCACCCATATGCATCGAGAGTAGCACACTATGTGAAAGAAGGGAAAAAGCTACCCCACACAAAAAACCGCACGTGTATCAGCCCAGTGGTTGCCGAGATATAAGTCGTACAAAAACGTCGCCACGGCGGCCGGCCGCTATTTAGCAGTAAAATCGTGTCGCATCCTTCTATGGGAGGTATCCCCGTCACCTGCCACTACTTCGTATACTGTCTGAGCAAAGGCCATACGTTACGGTCCAAACTCCATAGTGAGGCGGACATACGAATTTACGAGAGTTTAGCGACGAAATGATTCACTTAATTGTTAAGTAATCGGTACCATTAGGTACGCCATAAATTTTATCTAGCATCTCACCGTAGATGCAGTAAAAAGTGCTTTACTTTTCAATGTATATAAAGACTTGCTCAGCTCAATCAGTTCACTCTGTATTGGCTCAAGCCGTATCATGCGAACGCAATACAAACTAGAGCACCGACAGCGCAGCGCTCCCCAACTCACTGCTCGCCCAGTCCACCCGGGCCGCCGCCACGACGGCCCCCCCGCAAGTAGGCATCCCGCACTGCACCGACAGCCGCGGGCGACCAGCTGACCGGCCAGCTGACCGGCCAGCAGCCGGCGGGCGGCAAGCCGCGGATGGCCGACCCGCCGGCGCGGCGAGGGAGGGGAGGGACGCAGCTGAAAGACCCGACTACATATATATCAAAGAAACATTATATGTAATCATCGATGACGCGACATATATCTGCTTTATTGGGTTTAGCGGTGTAGTCTGTGATGCCATCACAATGAAAATAGCCTAGTTTTGTAGAGCATCAAATTCTGATTCCATAACGACTCTCGCTAGTCCATTTTCAATTGTAAATAAGCCTTTTATTGCGATGCAAAGTCCCGAAATGGTGCCGACGGCGGCCGGTCCCCCGATGGTACACTCGGGGGCAGAATGATGTTCCACCACTCCCTACCCATCGGGCGATCCCATGGCTCAGCACTGGCTGCTGTCAGTGTTGCCTGCCCTCGGCACTGCTCAGCACTGCATGCCAGTGCCAGTGCTGCCAGTGCTGCCACTGGCAGCAGCCAGTGCTGAGCCATGGGAGCTCGATGGGTAGGGAGTCGTGGAACATCAATCTGCCCCCGAGTGTACCATACCATAGATCAGAGGGCTGTTCACGGGCCCTGTGTGCGGTCGGACCGCACACAGCCTCCAAGCTCCGCCCACTGCGTCCCTACGTCAGCCTTCCGTCACCGCACACAGCGATCGCTGTGGCCGTCGGGACTGGCCACAGCGGACCGTCCACCGCACGCAGCCGTGACGTCAGAACCGCCTACCCATCCCCTACCCCCACGCCTGCTGGACGCACCGCACACAGCGCACGCAGCAGTGTGCGGTGCCCGTGAACACCCCTCTGGTAAACAGGTTAGTTCACATTCCCGCCGCTATGCGGGCGGCGGCGGCGCCACCTGTCCTCGTGTCCGCCTGACACCGTAACGATATAGGTCTGAGCTCAAATCTCGGTAATGTCGTGCTTTTTTACTATATTTCTCAAAAACGGCACCACGTGCAATAAAGTTGTATATATCATTGGAAAGAGCATCAAAAGTTGTATAACCTATCAACTTTTCACTTAAATATATCTCAACTGTAAAAAGTTATTAAGCAGCAAAGACGCTCCCATTCACTTTCCATGTTAAAATTTTTCATTTTTAAACGAGCCTAAAAAGAACAAACGAATTTGCACAGCTTAAAGAAGCATAACAACATGTTCTATGGTCTTTTCTCAACAAGTCCTGAAAGTTTAAACAAAATCGTATCATATAATTTTGTACAATGAGCGAATGAAAAAGTCTCTGCAAAAACGCCCATTGACTTAACATGGGGAGCGAAAAAAATTCAACTTTGACCTCGTGCAAAGACACGTTACGAAGTTCTGAGGGGTATACGGCGCACACCAGCGTGTACCCAAACGTGTTTGCCATAAAATGCTGGGAAGAAAACCACCTCTTCCTTGGCTCGTTTTTCCGCTATTCCCGATCGCGCAAAAAGTGTCCAAAACCCCGTTGACTTAACATGGGGAAAATGGAATCGCACGTGCCACGTGCCACGAGGTTTTAAGCGAGTAGCGACCGGTGCCAACAGGTAGATCGCCTGCGGGAGCCCATACACTGAAATTTTTAAGAAAATCGAGCCACAAGTTTAGGCCTGACCCAAGTTGCCCCAATTCGCGGCCAGACATGCAAAACATAGCCCGGAGAAGGACCGCTCCGGTTGTTTTTCAATAGAAAAACACAATTCTAACGAATAGTGTTTGTCTTTTCAAACAACCTGCGGTTACCCAGCATCTGCGATGCTGGGCTCCGCATCGCGGGACCGCAGGTTGTTTGAGCAAGCACCTCTGTAACGCCGCAAAAACGCCCGCCGCCAAACGAGAGGATGAGCCTTGCACGTGCAGATCAGAGTGGGTGTGCTACGAACTGACGTGCACTGCACTCAACTAACCGGTCTCTAGCGGTGTGCCAAATTTGAGTGCAATCGACCCGGCCGTTTTCGAGATCTGGAAACGACACCCTGCACGTGCGCACGTGCAAAATGGTCCCATCTGACTTTTGCACGGCACCCTATTCGCCGGTCTCTAGCGGTGTACCAAATTTGAGCTCATCCGGCCTGGCCGTTCTCGAGATCTGAAAACGTCACCCTGCACGTGCGCACGTGCAGCTGCACCCCAGTCTGGGCACATGGAAATACATACTAACTGACTTGTGCACGGCACCCTACTGATCGGTCCCTAGAAGTGTGCCGAATTTGAGTTCAATCGTCCCGGCCGTTCCTGAGATCTGAAAGCCTCACCCTGCACGTGCGCACGTGCAAGATTGGTCCTTACTGACCTCCGCACGGCACCCTACTAACCGGTCTCTAGCGGTGTACCAAATTTGAACTCAATCGGCCCGGCCGGTCACGAGATCTGGAAGCGTCACCCTGCACGTGCGCACGTGCAGCGGCACCCCTACCGTGGCACATAAAAATGAATCGCCTAGTAGGTGACTACCTGCATACCAAGTTTCAGCGCAATCGGCCCAGTAATTACCGAGTTATTGCACTTATTACAAAACTGACACCTCTCCGTTTTACACGTGTCACGTGCAATAGGGGTCACCCGCATGCATCGTCCATAGTGAAGTACTTGTAAGAAGGGTATACGCTACCCCTTACAAAAAACTGCAAGTGTATCGGTCCCCTGCTTGCGGAGATATAAGTCGTGCAAAAACGTCCCCACGGAGGCCGGCCGCTAATATTTAGCATTAAATCGCATCCTTCATTGGGAGGTATCCCCGTCACCTGTTCGTATACTGTCTGAGCAAGACCATATATAGGTGTGAGCTCAAATCTCGGTAATGTCGTGCTTTTTTACTAAATTCATCAAAAACGGCACAACGTGCAATAATGCTCTATATATCATTGGAAAGAGCATCAAAAGTTGTATATCCTATCAACTTTTCACTTAAATATATCTTCAACGTACAAAGTTATTAAGCACCAAAGACGCCCCCATTGACTTTCCATGTTAAAATTTTTCATTTCTAAACGAGCTTAAAAAGACCAAACGAATTCTGAGAGCTTAACGAAGCATAACAACATGTTCTATGGTCGTTTCTCAACAGGTCCTGACAGTTTAAACAAAATCGTATCATATAGTTTTGTACAATGAACAAATGAAAATGTCTCTGCAAAAGCGCCCATTGACTTAACATGGGGAGCGAAAAAAGTTCAACTTTGACCTCGAGCAAAGACACGTTACGAACTTCTAAGGGGTGTACGGCGCACACTGGCGTGTACCGGAACGTGTTTCCCATAAAATGCTGGGAAGAAAACCACCTCTCCCTTGGCTCGTTTTCCCGCTATTCGCGATCGCACAAAAAGTGCCCCAAAACCCCATTGACTTACTATGGAAAAAATGGAATCGCACGTGCCACGTGCCACGAGATTTTAAGCGAGTAGCGACTAATGCCATCAGGTAGATCGCCCCCGAGAGCCCATACACTGAAATTTTTACGGAGATTGAGCGATTCGTCTAGGCTGCGACCAAGTTGTACTGATTCGCGGCCAGACTTGCAAAACATAGCCCGGAGAACGACCGCTCCGGTTGTTTTTCAATAGAAAAACACAATTCTAACGAATAGTGTTTGTCTTTTCAAACAACCTGCGGTTAGGCCGGCCGGCCGCTCATACTCAGAAATTTCCGTTAATCTAAGGAAAGACTTCGCTCGCTTCGCTCGCTCCGTAACAAAAGTGACACCTCTCCGTTTTACACGTGTCACGTGCAGTGGAGGTCACCCGCAAGCATTGTCCATAGTAAATACTTGTAAGAAGAGTATACGCTACCCCACACAAAAAACCGCAAGTGTAACAGTGTCCGTCCCCCTCCCCGGCGCCGTTTTCCTCCAGGGGAGGCGCCCCAGCCGCCGTACTGGGGCGTAGCGGAGTCCGTGCTTTTAGCACAGCAAAATATCCACCCAGGCTAGATTAACGTCACGACAACCTAGGATTAAGAGTGGCTAGACTTCAGACTTCATGCAGACTTAACATTGAAGTATTATATATGCAACTAAATGACACACATGGTGTTTGTTCTAACCTTCTCAACAGAAAGTGAACGTGTCAGGACAGCACCCCTTGGTGACCATTATATTCAAGGGGTGCAGGAACTGATTCCCCAGGGGTGAAGCGATAGAAGCAAAAACATGAGTCACTAGTTCCCTCCTGTGTCTTCCCTCCTGCAGAAAAAAAAATACATGTGTGATGCCCAATGTGACTGATAACTGCATATTATAAAGCTGGAAATATTGTACAAAGTTGTGACAACACAAGCAAACTATGCATGTCACTGCTCTTGTATAACTTTTCTATTTTTATTGCTATATGAGACCTCACAAGACACAAAAATATGCATGGTTAGAAAGTGGGTAACAATACATTTCCGCTCATACTCAGAAATTTCCGTTAATCTAAGGAAAGACTTCGCTCGCTTCGCTCGCTCCGTAACAAAAGTGACACCTCTCCGTTTTACACGTGTCACGTGCAGTGGAGGTCACCCGCAAGCATTGTCCATAGTAAATACTTGTAAGAAGAGTATACGCTACCCCACACAAAAAACCGCAAGTGTAACAGTGTCCGTCCCCCTCCCCGGCGCCGTTTTCCTCCAGGGGAGGCGCCCCAGCCGCCGTACTGGGGCGTAGCGGAGTCCGTGCTTTTAGCACAGCAAAATATCCACCCAGGCTAGATTAACGTCACGACAACCTAGGATTAAGAGTGGCTAGACTTCAGACTTCATGCAGACTTAACATTGAAGTATTATATATGCAACTAAATGACACACATGGTGTTTGTTCTAACCTTCTCAACAGAAAGTGAACGTGTCAGGACAGCACCCCTTGGTGACCATTATATTCAAGGGGTGCAGGAACTGATTCCCCAGGGGTGAAGCGATAGAAGCAAAAACATGAGTCACTAGTTCCCTCCTGTGTCTTCCCTCCTGCAGAAAAAAAAATACATGTGTGATGCCCAATGTGACTGATAACTGCATATTATAAAGCTGGAAATATTGTACAAAGTTGTGACAACACAAGCAAACTATGCATGTCACTGCTCTTGTATAACTTTTCTATTTTTATTGCTATATGAGACCTCACAAGACACAAAAATATGCATGGTTAGAAAGTGGGTAACAATACATTTCAAATGAACTAAGCAGATTATTTCTAAGCTCCTTTAAGTCCCAATTTCTGCTATATTTCGCTTGTTGTCACTTCATATTTTGAACTCAAGGTGCCTTGTGGATTTACCTCAGGTATGTAGGTAAATCCACAAGGATTTATGGGCTTTACCACAGTTGAGTAGCTGCTCCCTCAATTTAAGTTTCTCGTTAAATTTCATTGAGGCGTTGCAAGATGGGCTGAAGCCGAATCCTCTTCCCTGTTTAGCTGATGCTCATAATACCTGAACATTTTTAATTCCAATTTTTATAGCTGTTAACAATTGGTAAAGGCCCATGTACCTAGACAACAATGACTTTACAGAAGAAACCCCTGGCTGTGTTTCATGGGCGCGCTGCCAGCCGCTGCCAGCGCATTCCGCGTGAGCTAGCGTCAACCTCCGGTAGTGTTGGAGGTATAGGCTTGTTGATGTCTCTATGGAAGCCAAAAGCGGCTGGCAGAGTGCTGTGATATGCTGTGATACACCACCCTTATTTTTGCACAATAATGCTGTGATAACTGTTCCTGCAAAAAATATAAGGTGAAGTGAAGTAAAATCAGGTCAAACATTAATATATACCCGAAAATAGCAGTGTTTGGAGTACCTATATTCACATTACCAATAATATAAAATCAGGTCAAACATTAATATATACCAGAAAATAGCAGTGTTTGCCGTTTGGAGTACCTATATTCACATTACCAATAATATGATACACAACAGGCCATAGAAAACCAGTGAATCAGAATGTTGAATTGTACCCCAATTTCAATATCAATATGGCACTTGGCAATAACAGTTAAACACACCGTTTTTGATGTTAAATCAACAGAGAAAACTCCTGAACATAAAAAATGATCAGAATGTATAATAAGGATAACAGTATAAATAAAAATCGACGACATCAGCACCTATCATCGCCGTTCCACATTCACCACTCCCCATTCCACGCACAGATTGTTTACTCCTTGGTTTACCCCGTGTTCGCAGTCTCCCTGACGACGGAGATTCTTTACGCCCACCGACCAATCACGTTCAAGATCAGCGGGGCTTGGCCGCAGTTCTCGAACGCTATTTGCCAGATTAAGCAGGACCTTCGTCGTCAGTAAACTGTGAACACGGCGTTACATATTTCGCTATGGTAACAAAAGCGCCAGAATTGACTACCAGAATTGGATCCGAAGGTCAAATGGGTCACGTGACTGACAAGTTCAGATGGACAACACCAGGAAAACGGAACAACGTGCAATAACGTTCTATATATCATTGGAAAGAGCATCAAAAGTTGTATAAAATATCAACTTTTGACTTAAACATATCTTAAACGTAAAAAGTTATTAAGCATCAAAGACGCTCCCATTGACTTTCAAAGTTAAAATTTTTCATTTTTAAACGAGCTTCAAAAGAGCAAACGAATTCTGACAGCTTAACGAAGCATAACACCATGTTCTATGGTCTTTTCTCAACAAGTCCTGAAAGTTTAAACAAAATCGTATCATATAATTTTGTACAATGAGCGAATGAAAAAGTCTCTGCAAAAACGCCCATTGACTTAACATGGGGAGCGAAAAAAATTCAACTTTGACCTCGTGCAAAGACACGTTACGAAGTTCTGAGGGGTATACGGCGCACACCAGCGTGTACCCAAACGTGTTTGCCATAAAATGCTGGGAAGAAAACCACCTCTTCCTTGGCTCGTTTTTCCGCTATTCCCGATCGCGCAAAAAGTGTCCAAAACCCCGTTGACTTAACATGGGGAAAATGGAATCGCACGTGCCACGTGCCACGAGGTTTTAAGCGAGTAGCGACCGGTGCCAACAGGTAGATCGCCTGCGGGAGCCCATACACTGAAATTTTTAAGAAAATCGAGCCACAAGTTTAGGCCTGACCCAAGTTGCCCCAATTCGCGGCCAGACATGCAAAACATAGCCCGGAGAAGGACCGCTCCGGTTGTTTTTCAATAGAAAAACACAATTCTAACGAATAGTGTTTGTCTTTTCAAACAACCTGCGGTTACGCGGCATCTGCGATGCCGGGCTCCGCATCGCGGGACCGCAGGTTGTTTGAGCAAGCACCTTTGTAAATCTATTCGCCGGTTTCTAGCGGTGTACCAAATTGGAGCTCAATCGGCCCCGTCAATTTCAAGATCTGGAAGCGACCCCTACACGTGCGCACGTGCAGCTGCACCCCAACTGCGGCACATGAAAATACATATGTACCAACTGACTTGTGCACGGCACCCTACTAACCAGTCTCTAGCGGTATGCCAAATTTGAGCACAGTCGGCCCAGCCGTTCTTGAGATCTGGAAGCGTCAGCCTGCACGTGCGCACGTGCCAAATGGATCCCATCTGAGTTGTGCACGGCACCCTACTCGCCGATCCCTAACGGTGTGCCAACTTTGATCACAATCGGCCCAGCCGTTCTCGAGATCTGGAATCGTCACCCTGCCCGTGCGCACGTGCAGCTGCACCCCAACCGTGACACATGGAAATGCATTGCCCGGCGGTTGCCTACATCCATGCCAAGTATCAGTGCAATCGGCAAAGTAACTACAGAATTATTAGACTTGTTACCGAACTGACACCTCTTCGTTTTGCACGTGGCACGTGCATTAGGGGTCACCCATACGCATCGAGAATAGAACAATACGTGTAAGAAAGGAAGAAGCTATCTCACTCAAAAGACCGCGAGTGAAGCGGTCAAGCGGTTGTGGAGATATAACCTTTGCAAAGGCGCCCCCACAACGGCCGACTGCTAATATTCAGCAATAATCAGTGTCGCGTCCGCACATGGGAGGTGTCCCCTTCACCTGTTCGTATACTCTAATGTGGTTGGGTTCAAGTCACAGTCGAGCCCTGCTTTTTTACAGCTTTTCTTAAAAACGGCACATCGTGCAGTGACGTTCTATACATTGTTGGAAAGAGCATCGAAAGTTGTATATTTTATTAACTTTTCACTTTGATACATCTGCAACGTAAAAAGTTATTAAGCAACAAAGACGCTCCCATTGACTTTCCATGTTAAAAATTTTAAATTTCAAACGAACTTTATTAGAAAAAACGATTTCTGCCAGCTTAACGAAGCATAACGGCATGTACTATGCTTTTTCCTCTACAAGATATAAGAGTTTGGGCAAATTCTATCTCTAAAATTTTGTACAAAGATCGAATGAAAATGTCTCTGCAAAGTCTCGACATCGCCGTCCATTGACTTAACATGGGACACAGCAAAATTCCAACTTTGACCTCGTGCAAAGACACGTTCCGATATTCTGAGCGGTATACAGCGCACACTAGCGTGTACCCAAACGTGTTTGCCATAAAATGCTGGGAAGAAAACCACCTCTTCCTTGGCTCGTTTTTCCGCTATTGGCGATCGCGCAAAAAGTGTCCAAAACCCCGTTCACTTAACATGGGGAAAATGGAATCGCACGTGCCACGTGCCACGAGGTTTTAAGCGAGTAGCGACCGGTGCCATAAGGTAGATCGCCTCCGGGAGCCCATACACTAAACTTTTTACGAAGATTGTACATTTCGTCTAGGCCCCCGTCAAGATGTCTCGATTCGCTGCCAGACTTGCAAAACATAGCCCGGACAACGACCGCTCCGGTTGTTTTTCAATAGAAAAACACAATTCTAACGAATAGTGTTTGTCTTTTCAAACAACCTGCGGTTATTATTGCCATAAAATGCTGGTAAGAAAACCACCCCTTTCTTGGCTCGTTTTTCCGCCATTCCCGATGGCGCAAAAAGTGTCCAAAACCCCGTTGACTTAACATGGGGAAAATGGAATCGCACGTGCCACGCGCAAAAGACTTTTTAGCGAGTAGCGACCGGTGCCATAAGGTAGATCGCCTCCGGGAGCCCATACACTGAACTTTTTACGAAGATTGTACATTTCGTCTAGGCCCCGCTCAAGATGTCTCGATTCGCTGCCAGACTTGCAAAACATAGCCCGGAGAAGGACCGCTCCGGTTGTTTTTCAATAGAAAAACACAATTCTAACGAATAGTGTTTGTCTTTTCAAACAACCTGCGGTTATCGAGATCTGGAAGCGACACCCTGCACGTGCGCACGTGCAGCCTAGGCCCCAATTGACTTGTGCACGGCACTCTATTAGCCGGTTTCTAGCGGTGTACCAAATTGGAGCTCAATCGGCCCCGTCAATTTCAAGATCTGGAAGCGACCCCTACACGTGCGCTGGTGCAGCTGCACCCCAACCGTGGCACATGAAAATACATACTAACTGACTTGTGCACGGCACCCTACTAACCAGTCTCTAGCGGTATGCCAAATTTCAGCAGAGTCGGCCCAGCCGTTCTTGAGATCTGGAAGCGTCAGCCTGCACGTGCGCACGTGCATAGCGGGTCCCATCTGACTTGTGCACGGCACCCTACTTACCAGCCTCTAGCGGTGTGCCAACTTTGATCACAATCGGCCCAGCCGTTCTCGACATCTGGAAGCGTCACCCTGCCCGTGCGCACGTGCAGTTGCACCCCTACCAAGACACGTGGAAATGCATCGCCTGGAATGTGTCTACCTCCATGCCAAGTTTTAGCGCAATCGGCCCAGTAATTACCGCGAGCTATTGCACTTATTACAAAACAGGCACCTCTTGGCTTTGCACGTGGAACGTGCGTTAGGGGTCACCCATATGCATCGAGAGTAGCACACTATGTGAAAGAAGGAAAAAAGCTACCCAACACAAAAAACCGCACGTGTATCAGCCCAGTGGTTGCCGAGATATAAGTCGTACAAAAACGTCCCCACGGCGGCCGGCCGCTATTTAGCAGTAAAATCGTGTCGCATCCTTCTATGGGAGGTATCCCCGTCACCTGTTCGTATACTGTCTGAGCAAAGACCATACGTTACGGTCCAAACTCCATAGTGAGGCGGACATACGAATTTACGAGAGTTTAGCGACGAAATGATTCACTTAATTGTTAAGTAATGGGTACCATTAGGTAGACCATAAATTTTATCTAGCATCTCACCGTAGATGCAGTAAAAAGTGCTTTACTTTTCAATGTATATAAAGACTTGCTCAGCTCAATCAGTTCACTCTGTATTGGCTCAAGCCGTATCATGCGAACGCAATGCAAACTAGAGCACCGACAGCGCAGCGCTCCCCAACTCACTGCTCGCCCAGTCCACCCGGGCCGCCGCCACGACGGCCCCCCGCAAGTAGGCATCCCGCACTGCACCGACAGCCGCGGGCGACCAGCTGACCGGCCAGCTGACCGGCCAGCAGCCGGCGGGCGGCAGGGCGCGGATGGCCGACCCGCCGGCGCGGCGAGGGAGGGGAGGAACGCAGCTGAAAGACCCGACTACATATATATCAAAGAAACATTATATGTAATCATCGATGACGCGACATAAATCTGCTTTATTGGGGTTAGCGGTGTAGTCTGTGATGCCATCACAATGAAAATAGGCGCCTAGTTTTGTACAGCATCAAATTCTGATTCCATAACGACTCTCGCTAGTCCATTTTCAATTGTAAATAAGCCTTTTATTGCGATGCAAAGTCCCGAAATGGTGCCGACGGCGGCCGGTCCCCCGATGGTACCATACCATAGATGGTAAACAGGTTAGTTCACATTCCCGCCGCTATGCGGGCGGCGGCGGCGCCACCTGTCCTCGTGTCCGCCTGACACCGTAACGATATAGGTCTGAGCTCAAATCTCGGTAATGTCGTGCTTTTTTACTATATTTCTCAAAAACGGCACCACGTGCAATAAAGTTGTATATATCATTGGAAAGAGCATCAAAAGTTGTATAAAATATCAACTTTTCACTTGAATATGTCTTCAAGGTACAAAGTTATTAAGCACCAAAGACGCTCCCATTGACTTTCCATGTTAAAATTTTTCATTTTTAAAGAAGCCTAAAGACAACAAACGAATTTGCACAGCTTAAAGAAGCATAACAACATGTTCTATGGTCTTTTCTCAACAAGTCCTGAAAGTTTAAACAAAATCGTATCATATAATTTTGTACAATGAGCGAATGAAAAAGTCTCTGCAAAAACGCCCATTGACTTAACATGGGGAGCGAAAAAAGTTCAACTTTGACCTCGTGCAAAGACACGTTACGAAGTTCTGAGGGGTATACGGCGCACACTAGCGTGTACCTGAACGTGTTTGCCATAAAATGCTGGGAAGAAAACCACCTCCTTCTTGGCTCGTTTTCCCGCTATTCGCGATCGCGCAAAAAGTGTTCAAAACCCCATTGACTTAACATGGGGAAAATGGAATCGCACGTGCCACGTGCCACGAGGTTTTAAGCGAGTAGCGACCGGTGCCATCAGGTAGATCGCCCCCGAGAGCCCATACCCTGAAATTTTTACGAAGATTGAGCGTTTCGTCTAGGCCCCTATCAAGTTGCCCCAATCTCAGGCCAACTTTGCAAACATAGCCCGGAGAACGACCGCTCCGGTTGTTTTTCAATAGAAAAACACAATTCTAACGAATAGTGTTTGTCTTTTCAAACAACCTGCGGTTACCAGCATCTGCGATGCTGGGCTCCGCATCGCGGGACCGCAGGTTGTTTGAGCAAGCACCTCTGTAACGCCGCCAAAACACCCGCCGCCAAACGAGAGGATGAGCCTTGCACGTGCAGACCAGAGTGGGTGTGCTACGAACTGACGTGCACTGCACTCTAACCTCTGTAACCCACTCACCCGTGCACGCAGCAAAAACGCCCGCCGCCAAACGGAGGACGAGCCTTGCACGTGCAGACCCGAGTGGGTGTGCTACGAACCGACGTGCACGACACTACTAACCGCTATCATCGTGCTTACCTTGCTAAGGCGCGTCGAATGATATTTTTTTTGTTTGGTTTAGGTCAACCTAAGGTATTGACCTCGGGTCAAGGGCAGGTCAGAGCCCCTCAGGTCATGAGGCTGGTCGAAGGAGGTCATATCGCATACCATTTGATTCGGCAGGTCTTTCAGAGTCCATTTGTAGCTTTTTCGACTCCCTAGCTCAATTTTAGCAGGAGTTATTGACAGAAAACTCCTTTGACTATAGTGACGTCATAAATGACGTTACGCAATGTCAACAATTAAAAATAGAACATTGGACCTTGCAAGGAATGCATGAAATCACGATTTCATGCGCTTGAGATAGTTTTAGATCATTTCCAGCGCCAAAATACCAGTTTTCATATTTCCCCATTGACTTATAATAGTGAGGTCACATGACCGACCTGACCTCATGTGACCTTTGAAAAATACGAGTTATACAAGTTGGACATCCTGGGAGGCTACTACGTCCTGTAAGTTTCATCTTTCTGTGAAAGTTCCTCTGGTACTGAGGGCGGTGCGAAGTTGCGACCTCTGAGGACAGTGCAGAAGTTCACTTATGACGTCATAGGTCAGTGACCTTACGTAACCAGAAAATGTGGTCGAAGTCATAAGATCCGGCTTAAATCATAGGTTAGGTATTCCAAGTTTCAGCACTTTTGTCTCCGGCGTGTCCCGAGCTATCACGAAAAACCCTATGGGAAGAGGCGGGTGCTGCCCCTCTGCCGGCGAGGGTTAATCAATATTGACGCAATGGTGACGTCACGGTCGCCGTCGACGTCACCATTCGAATCAGAGTCATTGAATTGTGCCGAATATCAAGTTTAAGATTGATGCTTCAACGGATCTGTATATCAGTCGAAAACACCTTACATTCCTTTTTACTCGCTAGATGGCAGAAGCGTCAAACGCCTGAATGTATGCTGTGCCGCAATGCCGGCTCTATTGTATATAACCGCCTAAATAAATGGCGGAGTAATGAGGGATCCGGGAAAACCACTATCTCTTTAGAACTGATGACTCGCACGAGACTGGAGCTTTTGAGGACGATTATCGAGTATGGTAAATGCGTCTGGCATTTTAGCCAAACATTCCGTTTTACTCGCTAGATGACGCAGAAGTGTCAAACGCCTGAAAGCATGTTGCGCCGGAGTGCCACCTCTTCTGTATGCAGCCGCATGGATGAAGATTTAAGCGCAATTGGCGCAGCCGTTCTCGCCGGTGTGTGCCTACATAGAGGTCCAACCATGCCGCTGAAATTGATCTATCATACAAAGCTTTATAACAATGCGCGTAGTGATTTTCTTAACAAACGCAAAAAAGCTAATAGGTGTGGCTAAAAACACCTTCGCCCCACTCGGGCGGAGGTTAATGTGTTTTGGTAGCAAACTCGCCGATTGTTCCCTGTTCGAGTCTTCTACTGCAATCACAAACACATTTCGATTCGCGGCCAACCATGCAAAACATAGCCCGGTGAAGGACTGCTCCGGTTGTTTTTTTCAATAGAAAAGCACAATTCTAACGAATGGTGTTTGTCTAATGAAGAAACAACCTGCGGTTACCCGCCGCCAAACGAGAGGATGAGATTGGCACGTGCAGACCGGAGTGGGTGTGCTACGAACTGACGAACAGGACACTCTACTAACCACTCTAGCGGTGTGCAAAATTTGAGTGCAATCGGCCCGGCCATTTTCGAGATATTGAAGCGGCACCCTTCACGTGCGCACGTGCAAGCTGGGTCCCAACTGACTTGTGCACGGCACTCTAGTTGCCGGTCTCTAGCGGTGTACCGAATTTAAGCTCAATCGGCCCAGCCGTTTTCAAGATCCGGAAGCGACCCCTACAAGTGCGCACGTGCAGTTGCACCCCAACCGTGACACATGAATATACATACTAACTGACTTGTGCACAGCACCCTACTAACCAGTCTCTAAAGGTGTGCCGAACTTGAATGCAATCGGCCAAGCCGTTCCTGAGATCTGGAAACGTCACCCTGCACGTGCGCACGTGCAACTTGGGGCCCAGCTGACCTGTGGAAGGCACCATACTGCGCGGTCTCTAGCGGTGTGCCAAATCTAAGCACAATCGGCCCGGCCGTTCTCGAGATCTGGAAGCGTCACCCTGCACGTGCGCACGTGCAGTTGCACCCCAGCCGTAGCACATGGAAAGGCATGGTCCGGCGGGTGCCTACATCCTTGTGTATGTAGTTTCAGCAGAATCTCACCAGTAATTACCGTGTTATTGTCATCACAACAAAAGTGACCCCTCTCCGTTTTACACGTGTCACGTGCAGTAGGGGTCACCCGCATGCTTCGTCCATAGTAAAATACTTCTCCGGAAGGGTATACGCAACCCCATACAAAAAACCGCAAGTGTATCGGTCCAGCGGTTGCGGAGATAGGTCGTACAAAAACGTCCTCACGGCTGCCGGCCGCTAATATTCAGCATTAAATTCGTGTCGCATCCTTCTATGGGAGGTATCCCCGTCACCTGTTCGTATACTGTCTGAGTCAAGACCATATATAGGTTTGAGCTCAAATCTCGGTAATGTCGTGCTTTTTTACTTAATTCCTCAAAAACGGCACGACGTGCAATAACGTTCTATATATCATTGGAAAGAGCATCAAAAGTTGTATAACCTATCAACTTTTCACTTAAATATATCTCAAATGTAAAAAGTTATTAAGCAACAAAGACGCTCCCATTGACTTTCCATGTTAAATTTTTTCATTTGTAAAGAAGCCTAAAGACAACAAACGAATTCTGACAGCTTAACGAAACATAACAACATGTTCTATGGTCTTTTCTCAACAAGTTCTGAAAGTTTAAACAAAATCGTATCATATAATTTTGTACAATGAACGAATGAAAATGTCTCTGCAAAAACGCCCATTGACTTAATTAACATGGGGAGCGAAAAAAGTTCAACTTTGACCTCGTGCAAAGACACGTTACGAAATTCTGAGGGGTATAGTACGGCGCACACTAGCGTGTACCCAAACGTGTTTGCCATAAAATTCTAGGAAGAAAACCACCTGCTTCTTGGCTCGTTTTCCCGCTATTGGCGATCGCGCAAAAAAGTGTCCAAAACCCCATTGACTTAACATGGGGAAAATGAAATCGCACGTGCCACGTGCCACGAGGTTTAAAGCGAGTAGCGACCGGTGCCATCAGGTAGCTCGCCTGCGGGAGCCCATACCCTGAAATTTTTACGAAGATTGAGCGATTCGTTTAGGAGAGGCTCAACTTGTCTCGATTCGCTGCCAGACATGCAAAACATAGCCCGGAGAAGGACCGCTCCGGTTGTTTTTCAATAGAAAAACACAATTCTAACGAATAGTGTTTGTCTTTTCAAACAACCTGCGGTTACCTACCAAGACACGTGGAAATGCATCGCCTGGAATGTGTCTACCTCCATGCCAAGTTTTAGCGCAATCGGCCCAGTAATTACCGCGAGCTATTGCACTTATTACAAAACAGGCACCTCTTGGCTTTGCACGTGGAACGTGCGTTAGGGGTCACCCATATGCATCGAGAGTAGCACACTATGTGAAAGAAGGAAAAAAGCTACCCAACACAAAAAACCGCACGTGTATCAGCCCAGTGGTTGCCGAGATATAAGTCGTACAAAAACGTCCCCACGGCGGCCGGCCGCTATTTAGCAGTAAAATCGTGTCGCATCCTTCTATGGGAGGTATCCCCGTCACCTGTTCGTATACTGTCTGAGCAAAGACCATACGTTACGGTCCAAACTCCATAGTGAGGCGGACATACGAATTTACGAGAGTTTAGCGACGAAATGATTCACTTAATTGTTAAGTAATGGGTACCATTAGGTAGACCATAAATTTTATCTAGCATCTCACCGTAGATGCAGTAAAAAGTGCTTTACTTTTCAATGTATATAAAGACTTGCTCAGCTCAATCAGTTCACTCTGTATTGGCTCAAGCCGTATCATGCGAACGCAATGCAAACTAGAGCACCGACAGCGCAGCGCTCCCCAACTCACTGCTCGCCCAGTCCACCCGGGCCGCCGCCACGACGGCCCCCCGCAAGTAGGCATCCCGCACTGCACCGACAGCCGCGGGCGACCAGCTGACCGGCCAGCTGACCGGCCAGCAGCCGGCGGGCGGCAGGGCGCGGATGGCCGACCCGCCGGCGCGGCGAGGGAGGGGAGGAACGCAGCTGAAAGACCCGACTACATATATATCAAAGAAACATTATATGTAATCATCGATGACGCGACATAAATCTGCTTTATTGGGGTTAGCGGTGTAGTCTGTGATGCCATCACAATGAAAATAGGCGCCTAGTTTTGTACAGCATCAAATTCTGATTCCATAACGACTCTCGCTAGTCCATTTTCAATTGTAAATAAGCCTTTTATTGCGATGCAAAGTCCCGAAATGGTGCCGACGGCGGCCGGTCCCCCGATGGTACCATACCATAGATGGTAAACAGGTTAGTTCACATTCCCGCCGCTATGCGGGCGGCGGCGGCGCCACCTGTCCTCGTGTCCGCCTGACACCGTAACGATATAGGTCTGAGCTCAAATCTCGGTAATGTCGTGCTTTTTTACTATATTTCTCAAAAACGGCACCACGTGCAATAAAGTTGTATATATCATTGGAAAGAGCATCAAAAGTTGTATAAAATATCAACTTTTCACTTGAATATGTCTTCAAGGTACAAAGTTATTAAGCACCAAAGACGCTCCCATTGACTTTCCATGTTAAAATTTTTCATTTTTAAAGAAGCCTAAAGACAACAAACGAATTTGCACAGCTTAAAGAAGCATAACAACATGTTCTATGGTCTTTTCTCAACAAGTCCTGAAAGTTTAAACAAAATCGTATCATATAATTTTGTACAATGAGCGAATGAAAAAGTCTCTGCAAAAACGCCCATTGACTTAACATGGGGAGCGAAAAAAGTTCAACTTTGACCTCGTGCAAAGACACGTTACGAAGTTCTGAGGGGTATACGGAGCACACTAGCGTGTACCTGAACGTGTTTGCCATAAAATGCTGGGAAGAAAACCACCTCTTCCTTGGCTCGTTTTTCCGCTATTCCCGATCGCGCAAAAAGTGTCCCAAACCCCCATTGACTTAACATGGGGAAAATGGAATCGCACGTGCCACGTGCCACGAGGTTTTAAGCGAGTAGCGACCGGTGCCAACAGGTAGATCGCCTGCGGGAGCCCATACACTGAAATTTTTAAGAAAATCGAGCCACAAGTTTAGGCCTGACCCAAGTTGCCCCAATTCGCGGCCAGACATGCAAAACATAGCCCGGAGAAGGACCGCTCCGGTTGTTTTTCAATAGAAAAACACAATTCTAACGAATAGTGTTTGTCTTTTCAAACAACCTGCGGTTACCGGCATCTGCGATGCCGGGCTCCGCATCGCGGGACCGCAGGTTGTTTGAGCAAGCACCTTTGTAAACAAAACGCAAAACCGCAAAACTCGCAAAACGCACGTTCAAAACGCCAACGCAAAAGCCGCAAAAAAAAAACAATCGCCCGCAGGCACAAAACCGCAGAAAAAAAAAACGCAAAAAAGCCGCAAAAACGCCCGTCCGCCGCAAAACGCAAACACCGCAAAAAACGCAAATACCACCGCCACAAAAAATCGCCCGCATCGCCCGCCGCCAAAGGCAAAACGTCGCAAAACGCGGCCGCCCGCCTAAAACCGCAACACCGCAAATAACGCCCGGCCGCCGGCGACCGCAAAACCCCGCAAAAAACGGCCGCCCGCCGCAAACTACAAAACGCCGCAAAAAACGGCCGCCCGCCGCAAACCGCCGCTAAAACGGCCGCCCGCCGCCAAACGCAAACACCGCAAAACACCCGCATCGCCCGCCCGCCCGCCGCCAAACACAAAAAAACGCAAAACACGCAAACACCGCCGCAAAAAAACGCCCGCAACGCACGCCCGCCCGCCGCCAACCGCAAAACGCCGCAAAAAACGGCCGCCCGCCGCCAAACAAAAACACCGCAAAAAACGCAAAAACGGCCGCCCGCCGCGAAACGCAAACACCGAAAAAACGCAAACACCGCCGCAAAAACGCCCGCCGTAGGCAAAACGCAAACACTGACGCATTAAGACAAATATGGCGCCCTGCGGCAAATGTGGTGCATTCATATCTACCGTTTAAGCAGCCATCGCTTAATTACAGCGCATCCTAATCGTCCAATTTTCGACAAAATAACGCACATTCTGCACTTTGTGGCAAAAATGGCGCTTTGAGACAAACGTGGCGCACTGCAACAAACGTGCCGCATTCGTTCATGTCGCTTAACAATTCATCAACCCACCAAATTCTAGTCCAATCGGACTTAAACTGACAAAGTTATGTACATTTGAATATTTCACTATAAAATATATCCGCAACGGAGGTGCCCAAATTTGCACGTGTGCCACGTGATCGCCGGTGGTGTAAGCAGGACTTGTCTCCTCACTGATTGCACCATTTCAGTATTCCTGGCTTGTGCTGTTTTCGGTCTCTAGCGGTGTACCAAATTTGAACTAAATCGGCCCGGCCGGTCACGAGATCTGGAAGCGTCACCCTGCACGTGCGCACGTGCAGCGGCACCCCTACCATGGCACATGAAAATGGATCGCCTAGTAGATGACTACCTCCATGCCCAGTTTCAGCGCAATCGGCCCAGTAATTACCGAGTTATTGCACATTACAAAACTGACACCTCTCCGTTTTACACGTGTCACGTGCAGTAGTGGTCACCCGCATGCATCATCCATAGTAAATACTTCTAAGAAGGGTATACGCTACCCCACACAAAAAACCGCAAGTGTATCGGTCCCCTGGTTGCGGAGATATAAGTCGTACAAAAACGTCCCCACGGAGGCCGGCCGCTAATATTTAGCATTAAATCGCATCCTTCAATGGGAGGTATCCCCGTCACCTGTTCGTATACTGTCTGAGCAGGACCATATATAGGTGTGAGCTCAAATCTCGGTAATGTCGTGCTTTTTTACTAAATTTCTCAAAAACGGCACAACGTGCAATAACGCTCTGTATATCATTGGAAAGAGCATCAAAAGTTGTATAACCTATCAACTTTTCACTTAAATATATCTCAACTGTAAAAAGTTATTAAGCAGCAAAGACGCTCCCATTCACTTTCCATGTTAAAATTTTTCATTTTTAAGGAAGCCTAAAGACAACAAACGAATTTGCACAGCTTAAAGAAGCATAACAACATGTTCTATGGTCTTTTCTCAACAAGTCCTGAAAGTTTAAACAAAATCGTATCATATAATTTTGTACAATGAGCGAATGAAAAAGCCTCTGCAAAAACGCCCATTGACTTAACATGGGGAGCGAAAAAAGTTCAACTTTGACCTCGTGCAAAGACACGTTACGAAGTTCTGAGGGGTATACGGCGCACACTAGCGTGTACCCAATCGTGTTTGCCATAAAATGCTGGGAAGAAAACCACCTCTTCCTTGGCTCGTTTTCCCGCCATTGGCGATCGCGCAAAAAGTGTCCAAAACCCCGTTGACTTAACATGGGGAAAATGGAATCGCACGTGCCACGTGCCACGAGGTTTTAAGCGAGTAGCGACCGATGCCATCAGGTAGATCGCCTGCGGGAGCCCATACCCTGAACTTTTTACGGAAATTGAGCGTTTCGTCTAGGCCCCGCTCAAGTTGCCCCAATTCGCTGCCAGACTTGCAAAACATAGCCCGGAGAAGGACCGCTCCGGTTGTTTTTCAATAGAAAAACACAATTCTAACGAATAGTGTTTGTCTTTTCAAACAACCTGCGGTTAGAGCCCTGCACGTGCAGACCGGAGTCGGTGTGCTACGGACTGACGTGCACGGCACCCTATTCGCCGGTCTATAGCGGTGTGCCAAATTTGAGTGCAATCGACCCGGCCGTTTTCGAGATCTGGAAGCGACACCCTGCACATGCGCACGTGCAGCCTGGGCCCCAATTGACTTGTGCACGGCACACTATTCGCCGGTTTCTAGCGATGTACCAAATTTAATCTGAATCGGCCCAGCCGTTTCCAAGATCGGGAAACGACCCCTACACGTGCGCACGTGCAGCTGCACCCCAACCGCGGCACATGAAAATACATACTTACTGACTTGTGCACGGCACCCTACCAACCAGTCTCTAGTGGTATGCCAAATTTGAGCACAGTCGGTCCAGCCGTTCTTGAGATATGGAAGCGTCAGCCTGCACGTGCGCACGTGCAAACTGGGTCCCATCTGACTTGTGCACGGCACCCTACTCGCCGAGCCCTAACGGTGTGCCAACTTTGATCACAATCGGCCCAGCCGTTCTCGAGATCTGGAAGCGTCACCCTGCCCGTGCGCACGTGCAGCGGCACCCCAACCGTGACACATGGAAAGGCATTGCGGGGCGGGTGCCTACATCCATGCCAAGGATCAGCGCAATCGGCAAAATAACTACAGAGTTATTACACTTGCTACCGAACTGACACCTCTTCGTTTTGCACGTGGCACGTGCATTAGGGGTCACCCATACGCATCGAGAACAGCACACTACGTGTAAGAAAGGAAGAAGCTATCCCACACAAAAGACCGCGAGTGAATCGGTCCAGTGGTTGCAGAGATATAAGGTTTGTAAAGGCGCCCCCACGGCGGCCGACTGCTAATAATTAGCAATAATCAGTGTCGCGTCCGCACATGGGAGGTGTCCCCTTCACCTGTTCGTATATTCTAATGTGTTTGGGTTCAAGTCACAGTCGAGCCCTGCTTTTTTACAACTTTTCTTAAAAACGGCACATCGTGCAGTGACGTTCTATGCATCAGTGGAAAGAGCATCAAAAATTGTATATTATATTAACTTTTCACCTATATATCTTACTAATGATAAAAGTTTTAGAGAAATAAAGATGCTCCCATTGACTTTCCATGTTAAAAATTTTCATTTTCAAACGAACTTTATTGGAAAAAACGATTTCTGCCAGCTTAACGAAGCATACCAGCATGTACTACGCTCTTTCCTCTGCAAGATATAAGAGTTTGGGCGAAATCTATCTCTAAAATTTTGTACAATGAACGAATGAAAATGTCTCTGCAAAGTCTCGACATCGCCGTCCATTGACTTAACATGGGACACAGCAAAATTCCAACTTTGACCTCGAGCAAAGACACGTTCCGAGATTCTGAGGGGTATACGGCGCACACTAGCGTGTACCGGAACGTGTTTGCCATAAAATGCTGGGAAGAAAACCACCCCTTTCTTGGCTCGTTTTTCCACCATTCGCGATGGCGCAAAAAGTGCCCAAAACCCCATTGACTTAACATGGGCGAAAATTGAATCGCACGTGCCACGTGCCACGAGGTTTTAAGCGAGTAGCGACCGGTGCCATCAGGTAGATCGCCTGCGGGAGCCCATACCCTGAAATTTTTACGAAGATTGAGCGATTCGTCTAGGCCCCGCTCAAGTTGTACTGATTCGCTGCCAGACTTGCAAAACATAGCCCGGAGAAGGACCGCTCCGGTTGTTTTTCAATAGAAAAACACAATTCTAACGAATAGTGTTTGTCTTTTCAAACAACCTGCGGTTACCCATTGACTTAACATGGGGAGCGAAAAAAGTTCAACTTTGACCTCGTGCAAAGACACGTTACGAAGTTCTGACGTGTATACCGCGCACACTGGCGTGTACCGGAACGTGTTTGCCATAAAATTCTTGGAAGAAAACCACCTCTTCCTTGGCCCGTTTTCCCACCATTGGCGATCGCGCAAAAAGTGTCCAAAACCCCGTTGACTTAACATGGAGAAAATGAAATCGCACGTGCCACGTGCCACGAGGTTTTAAGCGAGTAGCGACCGGTGCCATCAGGTAGATCGCCTGCGGGAGCCCATACCCTGAAATTTTTACGAAGATTGAGCGATTTGTTTAGGCCCCTGTCAAGTTGTACTGATTCGCTGCCAGACTTGCAAAACATAGCCCGGAGAACGACCGCTCCGGTTGTTTTTCAATAGAAAAACACAATTCTAACGAATAGTGTTTGTCTTTTCAAACAACCTGCGGTTACGAAAATCGCAATGCACGTTTAGGCCCCACCCAAAATGTCTCGATTCGCTGCCAGACTTGCAAAACATAGCCCGGAGAACGACCGCTCCGGTTGTTTTTCAATAGAAAAACACAATTCTAACGAATAGTGTTTGTCTTTTCAAACAACCTGCGGTTACGATGCTGGGCTCCGCATCGCGGGACCGCAGGTTGTTTGAGCAAGCACCTTTGTAAACGCAGCAAAAACGCCCGCCGCCAAACGAGAGGATGAGCCTTGCACGTGTAGACCGGAGTCGGTGTGCTACAAACTGACGTGCACGGCACCCTACTCGCTGATCTATAGCGGTGTGCCAAATTTGAGTGTAATCGGCTCGGCCATTTTCGAGATCTGGAATCGTCACCCTGCACGTGCGCACGTGCAAGCTGTGTCCAATTGCATTGTGCATGGGACCCTATTCGCCGGTCTCTAGCGGTGTACCAAATTCGAGCTC
The DNA here is from genome assembly GCF_019059575.1 of Amphibalanus amphitrite. Taxonomy (NCBI): domain Eukaryota; kingdom Metazoa; phylum Arthropoda; class Thecostraca; order Balanomorpha; family Balanidae; genus Amphibalanus; species Amphibalanus amphitrite. The sequence goes on along the minus strand of NW_024883027.1, from coordinate 31,411 downwards.
AATCGGCCCAGCCGTTTTCAAGATCTTGAAACGACCCCTCCACGTGCGCACGTGCAGTTGCATCTCAACCGTGACACATGGAAATACATACTAACTGACTTGTGCACGGCACCCTACTGATCGATCTCTAGATGTTTGCCGAATTTGAGTGCAATCGGTCCAGCCGTTCTTGAGATCTGGAAGCGTCACCCTGCACGTGCGCACGTGCAAGATGGGTCCAAACTGACTTGCGCACGGCAGTCGGCACCCTACTAATCGGTCTCTAGCGGTGTACCAAATTTGAACTCAATCGGCCCGGCCGTTCTCGAGATCTGGAAGCGTCACCCTGCACGTGCGCACGTGCAGTTGCACCCCAATCGTGGCACATGGAAATACATACTAAATGACTGCAACCTACTGATCGGTATCAAGCGTTATGCCAAATTTGAACACAATCGGTCCAGCCGTTCTCGAGATCTGGAAGCGTCACCCTGCACGTGCGCACGTGCAGTTGCACCCCTACCAAGACACATGGAAATGCATCGCCTGGAAAGTGTCTGCCTCCATGCCAAGTTTTAGCGCAATCGGCCCAGTAATTACCGCGAGCTATTGCGCTTATTACAAAACAGGCACCTCTTGGCTTTGCACGTGGAACGTGCGTTAGGGGTCACCCATATGCATCGAGAGTAGCACACTATGTGAAAGAAGGGAAAAAGCTACCCCACACAAAAAAACCGCACGTGTATCAGCCCAGTGGTTGCCGAGATATAAGTCGTACAAAAACGTCCCCACGGCGGCCGGCCGCTATTTAGCAGTAAAATCGTGTCGCATCCTTCTATGGGAGGTATCCCCGTCACCTGTTCGTATACTGTCTGAGCAAAGGCCATACGTTACGGTCCAAACTCCATAGTGAGGCGGACATACGAATTTACGAGAGTTTAGCGACGAAATGATTCACTTAATTGTTAAGTAATGGGTACCATTAGACCATAAATTTTATCTAGCATCTCACCGTAGATGCAGTAAAAAGTGCTTTACTTTTCAATGTATATAAAGACTTGCTCAGCTCAATCAGTTCACTCTGTATTGGCTCAAGCCGTATCATGCGAACGCAATACAAACTAGAGCACCGACAGCGCAGCGCTCCCCAACTCACTGCTCGCCCAGTCCACCCGGGCCGCCGCCACGACGGCCCCCCGCAAGTAGGCATCCCGCACTGCACCGACAGCCGCGGGCGACCAGCTGACCGGCCAGCTGACCGGCCAGCAGCCGGCGGGCGGCAAGCCGCGGATGGCCGACCCGCCGGCGCGGCGAGGGAGGGGAGGGACGCAGCTGAAAGACCCGACTACATATATATCAAAGAAACATTATATGTAATCATCGATGACGCGACATAAATCTGCTTTATTGGGTTTAGCGGTGTAGTCTGTGATGCCATCACAATGAAAATAGCCTAGTTTTGTAGAGCATCAAATTCTGATTCCATAACGACTCTCGCTAGTCCATTTTCAATTGTAAATAAGCCTTTTATTGCGATGCAAAGTCCCGAAATGGTGCCGACGGCGGCCGGTCCCCCGATGGTACCATACCATAGATCAGCAGAGGGCTGTTCACGGGCCCTGTGTGCGGTCGGACCGCACATAGCCTCCAAGCTCCGCCCACTGCGTCCCTACGTCAGCCTTCCGTCACCGCACACAGCGATCGCTGTGGCCGGTCGGGACTGGCCACAGCGGACCGTCCACCGCACGCAGCCGTGACGTCAGAACCGCCTACCCATCCCCTACCCCCACGCCTGCTGGACGCACCGCACACAGCGCACGCAGCAGTGTGCGGTGCCCGTGAACACCCCTCTGGTAAACAGGTTAGTTCACATTCCCGCCGCTATGCGGGCGGCGGCGGCGCCACCTGTCCTCGTGTCCGCCTGACACCGTAACGATATAGGTCTGAGCTCAAATCTCGGTAATGTCGTGCTTTTTTACTATATTTCTCAAAAACGGCACCACGTGCAATAAAGTTGTATATATCATTGGAAAGAGCATCAAAAGTTGTATAACCTATCAACTTTTCACTTAAATATATCTCAACTGTAAAAAGTTATTAAGCAGCAAAGACGCTCCCATTCACTTTCCATGTTAAAATTTTTCATTTTTAAACGAGCCTAAAAAGAACAAACGAATTTGCACAGCTTAAAGAAGCATAACAACATGTTCTATGGTCTTTTCTCAACAAGTCCTGAAAGTTTAAACAAAATCGTATCATATAATTTTGTACAATGAGCGAATGAAAAAGTCTCTGCAAAAACGCCCATTGACTTAACATGGGGAGCGAAAAAAGTTCAACTTTGACCTCGTGCAAAGACACGTTACGAAGTTCTGAGGGGTATACGGCGCACACTGGCGTGTACCCAAACGTGTTTGCCATAAAATGCTGGGAAGAAAACCACCTCTTCCTTGGCTCGTTTTCCCGCCATTGGCGATCGCGCAAAAAGTGTCCAAAACCCCGTTGACTTAACATGGGGAAAATTGAATCGCACGTGCCACGTGCCACGAGGTTTTAAGCGAGTAGCGACCGGTGCCATCAGGTAGATCGCCTCCGGGAGCCCATACCCTGAACTTTTTACGAAGATTGAGCGATTCGTTTAGGAGAGGCTCAACTTGCCCCAATTCGCGGCCAGACTTTCAAAACATAGCCCGGAGAAGGACCGCTCCGGTTGTTTTTCAATAGAAAAACACAATTCTAACGAATAGTGTTTGTCTTTTCAAACAACCTGCGGTTATGTACCAACTGACTTGTGCACGGCACCCTACTAACCAGTCTCTAGCGGTATGCCAAATTTGAGCACAGTCGGCCCAGCCGTTCTTGAGATCTGGAAGCGTCAGCCTGCACGTGCGCACGTGCCAAATGGATCCCATCTGAGTTGTGCACGGCACCCTACTCGCCGATCCCTAACGGTGTGCCAACTTTGATCACAATCGGCCCAGCCGTTCTCGAGATCTGGAATCGTCACCCTGCCCGTGCGCACGTGCAGCTGCACCCCAACCGTGACACATGGAAATGCATTGCCCGGCGGTTGCCTACATCCATGCCAAGTATCAGTGCAATCGGCAAAGTAACTACAGAATTATTAGACTTGTTACCGAACTGACACCTCTTCGTTTTGCACGTGGCACGTGCATTAGGGGTCACCCATACGCATCGAGAATAGAACAATACGTGTAAGAAAGGAAGAAGCTATCTCACTCAAAAGACCGCGAGTGAAGCGGTCAAGCGGTTGTGGAGATATAACCTTTGCAAAGGCGCCCCCACAACGGCCGACTGCTAATATTCAGCAATAATCAGTGTCGCGTCCGCACATGGGAGGTGTCCCCTTCACCTGTTCGTATACTCTAATGTGGTTGGGTTCAAGTCACAGTCGAGCCCTGCTTTTTTACAGCTTTTCTTAAAAACGGCACATCGTGCAGTGACGTTCTATACATTGTTGGAAAGAGCATCGAAAGTTGTATATTTTATTAACTTTTCACTTTGATACATCTGCAACGTAAAAAGTTATTAAGCAACAAAGACGCTCCCATTGACTTTCCATGTTAAAAATTTTAAATTTCAAACGAACTTTATTAGAAAAAACGATTTCTGCCAGCTTAACGAAGCATAACGGCATGTACTATGCTTTTTCCTCTACAAGATATAAGAGTTTGGGCAAATTCTATCTCTAAAATTTTGTACAAAGATCGAATGAAAATGTCTCTGCAAAGTCTCGACATCGCCGTCCATTGACTTAACATGGGACACAGCAAAATTCCAACTTTGACCTCGTGCAAAGACACGTTCCGATATTCTGAGCGGTATACAGCGCACACTAGCGTGTACCCAAACGTGTTTGCCATAAAATGCTGGGAAGAAAACCACCTCTTCCTTGGCTCGTTTTTCCGCTATTGGCGATCGCGCAAAAAGTGTCCAAAACCCCGTTCACTTAACATGGGGAAAATGGAATCGCACGTGCCACGTGCCACGAGGTTTTAAGCGAGTAGCGACCGGTGCCATAAGGTAGATCGCCTCCGGGAGCCCATACACTAAACTTTTTACGAAGATTGTACATTTCGTCTAGGCCCCCGTCAAGATGTCTCGATTCGCTGCCAGACTTGCAAAACATAGCCCGGACAACGACCGCTCCGGTTGTTTTTCAATAGAAAAACACAATTCTAACGAATAGTGTTTGTCTTTTCAAACAACCTGCGGTTATTATTGCCATAAAATGCTGGTAAGAAAACCACCCCTTTCTTGGCTCGTTTTTCCGCCATTCCCGATGGCGCAAAAAGTGTCCAAAACCCCGTTGACTTAACATGGGGAAAATGGAATCGCACGTGCCACGCGCAAAAGACTTTTTAGCGAGTAGCGACCGGTGCCATAAGGTAGATCGCCTCCGGGAGCCCATACACTGAACTTTTTACGAAGATTGTACATTTCGTCTAGGCCCCGCTCAAGATGTCTCGATTCGCTGCCAGACTTGCAAAACATAGCCCGGAGAAGGACCGCTCCGGTTGTTTTTCAATAGAAAAACACAATTCTAACGAATAGTGTTTGTCTTTTCAAACAACCTGCGGTTATCGAGATCTGGAAGCGACACCCTGCACGTGCGCACGTGCAGCCTAGGCCCCAATTGACTTGTGCACGGCACTCTATTAGCCGGTTTCTAGCGGTGTACCAAATTGGAGCTCAATCGGCCCCGTCAATTTCAAGATCTGGAAGCGACCCCTACACGTGCGCTGGTGCAGCTGCACCCCAACCGTGGCACATGAAAATACATACTAACTGACTTGTGCACGGCACCCTACTAACCAGTCTCTAGCGGTATGCCAAATTTCAGCAGAGTCGGCCCAGCCGTTCTTGAGATCTGGAAGCGTCAGCCTGCACGTGCGCACGTGCATAGCGGGTCCCATCTGACTTGTGCACGGCACCCTACTTACCAGCCTCTAGCGGTGTGCCAACTTTGATCACAATCGGCCCAGCCGTTCTCGACATCTGGAAGCGTCACCCTGCCCGTGCGCACGTGCAGTTGCACCCCTACCAAGACACGTGGAAATGCATCGCCTGGAATGTGTCTACCTCCATGCCAAGTTTTAGCGCAATCGGCCCAGTAATTACCGCGAGCTATTGCACTTATTACAAAACAGGCACCTCTTGGCTTTGCACGTGGAACGTGCGTTAGGGGTCACCCATATGCATCGAGAGTAGCACACTATGTGAAAGAAGGAAAAAAGCTACCCAACACAAAAAACCGCACGTGTATCAGCCCAGTGGTTGCCGAGATATAAGTCGTACAAAAACGTCCCCACGGCGGCCGGCCGCTATTTAGCAGTAAAATCGTGTCGCATCCTTCTATGGGAGGTATCCCCGTCACCTGTTCGTATACTGTCTGAGCAAAGACCATACGTTACGGTCCAAACTCCATAGTGAGGCGGACATACGAATTTACGAGAGTTTAGCGACGAAATGATTCACTTAATTGTTAAGTAATGGGTACCATTAGGTAGACCATAAATTTTATCTAGCATCTCACCGTAGATGCAGTAAAAAGTGCTTTACTTTTCAATGTATATAAAGACTTGCTCAGCTCAATCAGTTCACTCTGTATTGGCTCAAGCCGTATCATGCGAACGCAATGCAAACTAGAGCACCGACAGCGCAGCGCTCCCCAACTCACTGCTCGCCCAGTCCACCCGGGCCGCCGCCACGACGGCCCCCCGCAAGTAGGCATCCCGCACTGCACCGACAGCCGCGGGCGACCAGCTGACCGGCCAGCTGACCGGCCAGCAGCCGGCGGGCGGCAGGGCGCGGATGGCCGACCCGCCGGCGCGGCGAGGGAGGGGAGGAACGCAGCTGAAAGACCCGACTACATATATATCAAAGAAACATTATATGTAATCATCGATGACGCGACATAAATCTGCTTTATTGGGGTTAGCGGTGTAGTCTGTGATGCCATCACAATGAAAATAGGCGCCTAGTTTTGTACAGCATCAAATTCTGATTCCATAACGACTCTCGCTAGTCCATTTTCAATTGTAAATAAGCCTTTTATTGCGATGCAAAGTCCCGAAATGGTGCCGACGGCGGCCGGTCCCCCGATGGTACCATACCATAGATGGTAAACAGGTTAGTTCACATTCCCGCCGCTATGCGGGCGGCGGCGGCGCCACCTGTCCTCGTGTCCGCCTGACACCGTAACGATATAGGTCTGAGCTCAAATCTCGGTAATGTCGTGCTTTTTTACTATATTTCTCAAAAACGGCACCACGTGCAATAAAGTTGTATATATCATTGGAAAGAGCATCAAAAGTTGTATAAAATATCAACTTTTCACTTGAATATGTCTTCAAGGTACAAAGTTATTAAGCACCAAAGACGCTCCCATTGACTTTCCATGTTAAAATTTTTCATTTTTAAAGAAGCCTAAAGACAACAAACGAATTTGCACAGCTTAAAGAAGCATAACAACATGTTCTATGGTCTTTTCTCAACAAGTCCTGAAAGTTTAAACAAAATCGTATCATATAATTTTGTACAATGAGCGAATGAAAAAGTCTCTGCAAAAACGCCCATTGACTTAACATGGGGAGCGAAAAAAGTTCAACTTTGACCTCGTGCAAAGACACGTTACGAAGTTCTGAGGGGTATACGGCGCACACTAGCGTGTACCTGAACGTGTTTGCCATAAAATGCTGGGAAGAAAACCACCTCCTTCTTGGCTCGTTTTCCCGCTATTCGCGATCGCGCAAAAAGTGTTCAAAACCCCATTGACTTAACATGGGGAAAATGGAATCGCACGTGCCACGTGCCACGAGGTTTTAAGCGAGTAGCGACCGGTGCCATCAGGTAGATCGCCCCCGAGAGCCCATACCCTGAAATTTTTACGAAGATTGAGCGTTTCGTCTAGGCCCCTATCAAGTTGCCCCAATCTCAGGCCAACTTTGCAAACATAGCCCGGAGAACGACCGCTCCGGTTGTTTTTCAATAGAAAAACACAATTCTAACGAATAGTGTTTGTCTTTTCAAACAACCTGCGGTTACTCTAAAGGTGTGCCGAATTTGAATGCAATCGGCCCAGCCGTTCCTGAGATCTGGAAGCGTCACCCTGCACGTGCGCACGTGCAACCTGGGGCCCAGCAGACCTGTGCAACACACCCTACTACGCGATCTCTAGCGGTGTGCCAAATCTGAGCACAATTGGCCCGGCCGTTCTCGAGATCTGGAAGCGTCACCCTGCACGTGCGCACGTGCAGTTGCACCCCAATCGTGGCACATGGAAATACATACTAAATGACTGCAACCTACTGATCGGTATCAAGCGTTATGCCAAATTTGAACACGATCGGTCCAGCCGTTCTCGAGATCTGGAAGCGTCACCCTGCACGTGCGCACGTGCAGTTGCACCCCTACCAAGACACATGGAAATGCATCGCCTGGAAAGTGTCTACCTCCATGCCAAGTTTTAGCGCAATCGGCCCAGTAATTACCGCGAGCTATTGCGCTTATTACAAAACAGGCACCTCTTGGCTTTGCACGTGGAACGTGCGTTAGGGGTCACCCATATGCATCGAGAGTAGCACACTATGTGAAAGAAGGGAAAAAGCTACCCCACACAAAAAACCGCACGTGTATCAGCCCAGTGGTTGCCGAGATATAAGTCGTACAAAAACGTCCCCACGGCGGCCGGCCGCTATTTGGCAGTAAAATCGTGTCGCATCCTTCTATGGGAGGTATCCCCGTCACCTGTTCGTATACTGTCTGAGCAAAGGCCATACGTTACGGTCCAAACTCCATAGTGAGGCGGACAAACGAATTTACTAGAGTTTAGCGACGAAATGATTCACTTAATTGTTAAGTAATGGGTACCATTAGGTAGACCATAAATTTTATCTAGCATCTCACCGTAGATGCAGTAAAAAGTGCTTTACTTTTCAATGTATATGTTACAGACCGTATGAAAACCCAGTCCGTTTGCAAACGGCCTGGCCCAGTTAGGCCGTTTGAAAACGGCCTGAAAAAGCCGGCCGTTTGCAAACCGCCTGAAATATCAGGCCGTATGAAAACGGCCTAGGCAGTTTGAAACGGCCTAGACAGTTTGAAAACGGCCTAGTCAGTTTTCAAACGGTCTGGCGAAGTACAACAGCCTCTGAAGATAACTTAATGGATCCAGGTTGGTCGATGATCAGGTTGCATCCATGTCAATGCTTGCGCATTCCATGCCGAATGACTCGTCTACGTCGAACATTTTCTTACTGTGCAGATGCTCGACCCGGCCGTTTTCCGACAATATTACTAATTATACAAGTTCACGGTCCGCCTGCTTACGGCCATCCAGTTCATGGAGCCTGGTGAAGCCGCTACTGGTGAAGTCTGGTGAAACGTATCACTACAAGACTCACCGATTATTTTGCGGCATAAAACGCAGGAACGCACAATGGACATCAGAGTTCACATTAGAGTCCTCACCGCGCCCGGTCGACCGCCGGCGGCTGGCCGGTGGCGTACGCCGGCAATACTTGACCATTGCGGTGGAAGGCGAAACTTTAAGTCCGGGGGAAGCCCGGGTCGACCGGGGCCCTGTTTCACCACCCGGACGGCGCGCGCGCTGGTGCGGCGTTCGTGGGCGTTCGAGACGAATTCGGCTCGACGCTTCAGCATTGCGAGGCGTCCGAGATTGTTATATTTCCACGGAAACCTAACACGCCGCTGGTATACCGTAGCTTCCAGCGCGCGCAGCGTCGTGACGGTGAAACAGGGCCCGGGCGCTGTACGGGCCGGGCCTCAGTTCTGCTTATCTCTTACTGACCAGGCCTGCATTCGGCATCCGGAAAAATCACGGAGAATTATCCGGGACTAGCGAGAATTATCGGGGATCACGAACGGTATCGCGATAACGAGACATGCTGAAGATAGGCGCTCACCAATAATTTTCCGACGGATAATATCCTAGTGACAATATTTTTCGGGATGCCGAATGCACCTCAGGATTTCATGGTGCCATGTAATATCATTAACGGTCGTGCTTCAACAAACTCAACATTGTCCAGCTATAGCTTCATGCAGACCAGATTGTTTTCAAAATGCCTAGACCGTTTGCAAACGGCCTGGTGTCTGGAAAGTTGTCATACGGTCTAGACGGTTTCCAAACGGCCTGAAATTTCAGGTGGTTTGCATACAGCCTGGAATTTCAGCCCGTATTCAAACGGCCTGACTTTTCAGACCGTTTGCATACTGACTGGGCTGTCCAGGCCGTTTGCAAACGGCCTGAATCGGGCCAGGCCTTTTGCAAACGGACTGAGTTTTCATACGGCCTGTAACATATATAAAGACTTGCTCAGCTCAATCAGTTCACTCTGTATTGGCTCAAGCCGTATCATGCGAACGCAATACAAACTAGAGCACCGACAGCGCAGCGCTCCCCAACTCACTGCTCGCCCAGTCCACCCGGGCCGCCGCCACGACGGCCCCCCGCAAGTAGGCATCCCGCACTGCACCGACAGCCGCGGGCGACCAGCTGACCGGCCACTTGACCGGCCAGCAGCCGGCGGGCGGCAAGCCGCGGATGGCCGACCCGCCGGCGCGGCGAGGGAGGGGAGGGACGCAGCTGAAAGACCCGACTACATATATATCAAAGAAACATTATATGTAATCATCGATGACGCGACATAAATCTGCTTTATTGGGGTTAGCGGTGTAGTCTGTGATGCCATCACAATGAAAATAGCCAAGTTTTGTAGAGCATCAAATTCTGATTCCATAACGACTCTCGCTAGTCCATTTTCAATTGTAAATAAGCCTTTTATTGCGATGCAAAGTCCCGAAATGGTGCCGACGGCGGCCGGTCCCCCGATGGTACCATACCATACCATAGATGGTAAACAGGTTAGTTCACATTCCCGCCGCTATGCGGGCGGCGGCGGCGCCACCTGTCCTCGTGTCCGCCTGACACCGTAACGATATAGGTCTGAGCTCAAATCTCGGTAATGTCGTGCTTTTTTACTATATTTCTCAAAAACGGCACCACGTGCAATAAAGTTGTATGTATCATTGGAAAGAGCATCAAAAGTTGTATAACCTATCAACTTTTCACTGAAATATATCTATAACGTAAAAAGTTATAAAGCAGCAAAGACGCTCCCATTGACTTTGCATGTTAAAAAAAATCTTCTTTAAACGAGCTCAAAAAGAACAAACGAATTCTGACAGCTTAACGAAGCATAACAACATGTTCTATGGTCTTTTCTCAACAAGTCCTGAAAGTTTAAACAAAATCGTATCATATAATTTTGTACAATGAGCGAATGAAAAACTCTCTGCAAAAACGCCCATTGACTTAACATGGGGAGCGAAAAAAGTTCAACTTTGACCTCGTGCAAAGACACGTTACGAAGTTCTGAGGGCTATACGGCGCACACTAGCGTGTACCCAAACGTGTTTGCCATAACATGCGTGGAAGAAAACCACCTCTTTCTTGGCTCGTTTTCCCGCTATTGGCGATCGCGCAAAAAGTGTCCAAAACCCCGTTGACTTAACATGGGGAAAATGGAATCGCACGTGCCACGTGCCACGAGGTTTTAAGCGAGTAGCGACCGGTGCCATCAGGTAGATCGCCTCCGGGAGCCCATACCCTGAAATTTTTACGAAGATTGAGCGATTCGTTTAGGCCTGACCCAAGTTGCCCCAATTCGCGGCCAGACTTGCAAAACATAGCCCGGAGAAGGACCGCTCCGGTTGTTTTTCAATAGAAAAACACAATTCTAACGAATAGTGTTTGTCTTTTCAAACAACCTGCGGTTACCAGCATCTGCGATGCTGGGCTCCGCATCGCGGGACCGCAGGTTGTTTGAGCAAGCACCTCTGTAACGCCGCAAAAACGCCCGCCGCCAAACGAGAGGATGAGCCTTGCACGTGCAGCCCGGAGCTGGTGTGTCACGAACTGACGTGCACTGCACTCTACTAACCGGTCTCTAGCGGTTTGCCAAATTTGAGTGCAATCGACCCGGCCGTTTTCGAGATCTGGAAGTGACACCCTGCACGTGCGCACGTGCAACCTGGGTCCCAATTGACTTGTGCACGGCACTCTATTCGCCGGTTTCTAGCGATGTACCAAATTTAATCTGAATCGGCCCAGCCGTTTCCAAGATCGGGAAACGACCCCTACCCGTGCGCACGTGCAGCTGCACCCCAACCGTGGCACATGAAAATACATACTAACTGACTTGTGCACGGCACACTACTAACCAGTCTCTAGCGGTATGCCAATTTTGAGCACAGTCGGCCCAGCCGTTCTTGAGATCTGGAAGCGTCAGCCTGCACGTGCGCACGTGCAAACTGGGTCCCATCTGACTTGTGCACGGCACCCTACTAGCCGATCCCTAGCGGTGTGCCAACTTTGATCACAATCGGCCCGGCCGTTCTCGAGATCTGGAAGCGTCACCCTGCCCGTGCGCACGTGCAGCTGCACCCCAAACGTGACACATGGAAATGCATTGCCGGGTGCGTGCCAACATCCATGCAAAGTACCAGCGCAATCGGCAAACTAACTACAGAGTTATTAGACTTGTTACTGAACTGACTTCTCATCGTTTTGCACGTGGCACGTGCATTAGGGGTCACCCATACGCATCGAGAATAGCGCACTACGTGTAAGAAAGGAAGAAGCTATCCCACACAAAAGACCGCGAGTGAATTGGTCAAGTAGTTGTGGAGATAGAAGCTTTGCAAGGCGCCCCCAAGGCGGCCGAATGCTAATATTTAGCAATAATCAGTGTCGCATCCGCACACGGGAGGTATCCCCGTCACCTGTTCGTATACTCTAATGTGGTTGGGTTCAAGTCACAGTCGAGCCCTGAATTTTTACAGCTTTTCTTAAAAACGGCACATCGTGCAGTGACGTCCAATGCATCAGTGGAAAGAGCATCAAAAGTTGTATATTATATTAACTTTTCACCTATACATCTTACTAAAGATAAAAGTTATAGAGAAATAAAGACGCTCCCATTGACTTTCCATGTTAAAAATTTTAAATTTCAAATTAACTTTAAAAGAAAAAATGAGTTTTGCCACCTTAACGAAGCATACCAGCAAGTACTATGCTCTTTCCTCTACAAGATATAAGAGTTTGGGCGAAATCTATCTCTAAAATTTTGTACAAAGATCGAATGAAAATGTCTCTGCAAAGTCTCGACATCGCCGTCCATTGACTTAACATGGGACACAGCAAAATTCCAACTTTGACCTCGTGCAAAGACACGTTCCGAGATTCTGAGGGGTATACAGCGCACACTAGCGTGTACCCAAACGTGTTTGCCATAAAATGCTGGGATGAAAACCACCCCTTTCTTGACTCGTTTTTCCGCCATTCCCGATGGCGCAAAAAGTGTCCAAAACCCCGTTGACTTAACACGGGGAAAATGGAATCGCACGTGCCACGTGCCACGAGGTTTTAAGCGAGTAGCGACCGGTGCCATAAGGTAGATCGCCTCCGGGAGCCCATACACTGAACTTTTTACGAAGATTGTACATTTCGTCTAGGCCCCTACCAAGTTGCCCCAATTCGCTGCCAGACTTGCAAAACATAGCCCGGAGAACGACCGCTCCGGTTGTTTTTCAATAGAAAAACACAATTCTAACGAATAGTGTTTGTCTTTTCAAACAACCTGCGGTTACCAGCATCTGCGATGCTGGGCTGCGCATCGCGGGACCGCAGGTTGTTTGAGCAAGCACCTTTGTAAACGCAGCAAAAACGCCCGCCGCCAAACGAGAGGATGAGCCTTGCACGTGCAGACCGGAGTCGGTGTGCTACGGACTGACGTGCACGGCACCCTATTCGCCGGTCTATAGCGGTGTGCCAAATTTGAGTGCAATCGACCCGACCGTTTTCGATATCTGGAAGCGACACCCTGCACGTGCGCACGTGCAAGCTGTGTCCAATTGCATTGTGCATGGGACCCTATTCGCCGGTCCCTAGCGGTGTACCAAATTCGAGCTCAATCGGCCCAGCCGTTTTCAAGATCTTGAAACGACCCCTCCACGTGCGCACGTGCAGTTGCATCTCAACCGTGACACATGGAAATACATACTAACTGACTTGTGCACGGCACCCTACTGATCGATCTCTAGCTGTTTGCCGAATTTGAGTGCAATCGGTCCAGCCGTTCTTGAGATCTGGAAGCGTCACCCTGCACGTGCGCACGTGCAAGATGGGTCCAAACTGACTTGCGCACGGCACCCTACTAATCGGTCTCTAGCGGTGTACCAAATTTGAACTCAATCGGCCCGGCCGTTCTCGAGATCTGGAAGCGTCACCCTGCACGTGCGCACGTGCAGTTGCACCCCAATCGTGGCACATGGAAATACATACTAAATGACTGCAACCTACTGATCGGTATCAAGCGTTATGCCAAATTTGAACACAATCGGTCCAGCCGTTCTCGAGATCTGGAAGCGTCACCCTGCACGTGCGCACGTGCAGTTGCACCCCTACCAAGACACATGGAAATGCATCGCCTGGAAAGTGTCTACCTCCATGCCAAGTTTTAGCGCAATCGGCCCAGTAATTACCGCGAGCTATTGCGCTTATTACAAAACAGGCACCTCTTGGCTTTGCACGTGGAACGTGCGTTAGGGGTCACCCATATGCATCGAGAGTAGCACACTATGTGAAAGAAGGGAAAAAGCTACCCCACACAAAAAAACCGCACGTGTATCAGCCCAGTGGTTGCCGAGATATAAGTCGTACAAAAACGTCCCCACGGCGGCCGGCCGCTATTTAGCAGTAAAATCGTGTCGCATCCTTCTATTAGAGGTATCCCCGTCACCTGTTCGTATACTGTCTGAGCAAAGGCCATACGTTACGGTCCAAACTCCATAGTGAGGCGGACATACGAATTTACGAGAGTTTAGCGACGAAATGATTCACTTAATTGTTAAGTAATGGGTACCATTAGGTAGACCATAAATTTTATCTAGCATCTCACCGTAGATGCAGTAAAAAGTGCTTTACTTTTCAATGTATGTAAAGACTTGCTCAGCTCAATCAGTTCACTCTGTATTGGCTCAAGCCGTATCATGCGAACGCAATACAAACTAGAGCACCGACAGCGCAGCGCTCCCCAACTCACTGCTCGCCCAGTCCACCCGGGCCGCCGCACACTGGTCGGAAACGCCCTCACGAGAGGCCACGGGCGATTCCGGAGTTTCGGATTATTTTTTATATAGATCGATTTGAAATTGATCAAATTATTATACTTAGGCCAAAAAAACTAATCCGGGTGACCAAAAATAACTGTAATCAGCCCCCGAAGATGGGGTATCCCAGAACTCGGAAACTGACGCGGAGCAAGAGGTTTCTTGAGCCGGATATTCAGAGTCTTATTGCTGATAGACACCAAATTGAAATCCCACATATTATGCATCAAAATGTTCGTTATGAAGTTGCCGACTGGTCAGTGCAAAATTTTTGGTATACTTTTCCCCTAACTAAGATTTACTGTAGCTTTTTTATGACGGCTCTCCTACAGTGATTTTGGAATATAACTGCAAAGTTTAGGTAAGGAAACAACAGGTAGTCCCATCTAGTTCCACTCTGATTTTTTGTGAGATGAAGCAGGATTTAAATTTACACCAGGGCAACATAAAAGCTAACTGCGCATATTTGCGCAAAATTTGCAGGAGCCGCTCTTCCTACCCAAGTACCGCCCGCCCCGCCCCAGTTTCGGCTCGGCCGCCGCGCCCGGCTTACGCTGACCTGTGTGGCCTGCACGCATCCATGCGTAGTTGACTGGTCATTAAAAACAGATGCGCTTGAGTTTATGAATTTTGTGAAAAGCGCGTTTTATGTATGCATTTATGTATGCATTGACATCAAAAGCCTTCCACATGTTGCGTGGCGATTTCGGCTTGCATTTAAAGAGCCTTGCTATTGACAGCCATCACTCGGCTGAAGAAATTGGAAATTGAAACCTTCGTGAATATAAGACGCTGCAAATATAGGACACCTGTCACTGACGTCGGGTTACCTTGGGCCGTCTTTTTACATTAGATCACAATTCCGGTATTTAACCCTGGCCGGACCGATTGGTTTTCTATATTGACCGGGGAGGGTTGGTACAACTTCCTCGCCGTTTCGCCTCTTATAATTGAGCTAGAGCCTCGCGGAAAAAACGAGCTTGTGTGCCGTTATAAGACGCAACAATTAGGTACTACCCGATTTTAAGGTCTTAGGTCAGCCAGTGGCCTCTTAGGTCAGGTAAGTGCCACAAGGGACGGGCTCAGTTTTAGGTTAATTACTTTGCCAAAAATGGTCGCACTGCCGCGATTTTGGCATCATCGTGTTTTTCTAGCTCAGGCGCGTTGAATGCTATACTTGGTGTTCGGGTGAAGTCAACTTAGGTGTTAACCTCGGGTCAAGGTCAGGTCGGAGCCCCTCAGGTCATGAAAATGGTTGAAGGAGGTCATATCGCATATCATTCGATTCGGCAGGTCTTCCTGAGTCCAATGGTGGCTTTCCCGACTCTCTAGCTCCATTTGATCAGGAGTTATTGACGAAAAACTTATATGGCCTTAGTGACGTCATAAATGACGTCACGCAAAGTCAACAATGCTAAAGTGAAGCACTGGACCTTGCAAGGAGTGCATGAAACCATTCCCGGTGCCCGAATAGCAGCTCCCAATTTCCCTTGTTGACTTAAAGTGGTGCTAGATCCTGTATTATACTCAATTATGACGTCATAACTTAACAGATTCACGTCATATATTTAGTGCTTGACATCCAAATGATAGCTTACATATGACAGAGAAGGTATGCAAAGTTTTATGAAGTTTGCTTCACTAGTTGTGGAATAACAAGCAAAAAACGTTTGCGGAAAGGCCGCTGGCCTCTCGCTGGAGCGTTTCCGACCAGTGTGCGCCGCCACGACGGCCCCCCCCCCCCCGCAAGTAGGCATCCCGCACTGCACCGACAGCCGCGGGCGACCAGCTGACCGGCCAGCTGACCGGCCAGCAGCCGGCGGGCGGCAAGCCACGGATGGCCGACCCGCCGGCGCGGCGAGGGAGGGGAGGGACGCAGCTGAAAGACCCGACTACATATATATCAAAGAATGATACATTATATGTAATCATCGATGACGCGACATAAATCTGCTTTATTGGGTTTAGCGGTGTAGTCTGTGATGCCATCACAATGAAAATAGCCTAGTTTTGTAGAGCATCACATTCTGATTCCATAACGACTCTCGCTAGTCCATTTTCAATTGTAAATAAGCCTTTTATTGCGATGCAAAGTCCCGAAATGGTGCCGACGGCGGCCGGTCCCCCGATGGTACCATACCATAGATCAGAGGGCTGTTCACGGGCCCTGTGTGCGGTCGGACCGCACATAGCCTCCAAGCTCCGCCCACTGCGTCCCTACGTCAGCCTTCCGTCACCGCACACAGCGATCGCTGTGGCCGGTCGGGACTGGCCACAGCGGACCGTCCACCGCACGCAGCCGTGACGTCAGAACCGCCTACCCATCCCCTACCCCCACGCCTGCTGGACGCACCGCACACAGCGCACGCAGCAGTGTGCGGTGCCCGTGAACACCCCTCTGGTAAACAGGTTAGTTCACATTCCCGCCGCTATGCGGGCGGCGGCGGCGCCACCTGTCCTCGTGTCCGCCTGACACCGTAACGATATAGGTCTGAGCTCAAATCTCGGTAATGTCGTGCTTTTTTACTATATTTCTCAAAAACGGCACCACGTGCAATAAAGTTGTATATATCATTGGAAAGAGCATCAAAAGTTGTATAACCTATCAACTTTTCACTTAAATATATCTCAACTGTAAAAAGTTATTAAGCAGCAAAGACGCTCCCATTCACTTTCCATGTTAAAATTTTTCATTTTTAAACGAGCCTAAAAAGAACAAACGAATTTGCACAGCTTAAAGAAGCATAACAACATGTTCTATGGTCTTTTCTCAACAAGTCCTGAAAGTTTAAACAAAATCGTATCATATAATTTTGTACAATGAGCGAATGAAAAAGTCTCTGCAAAAACGCCCATTGACTTAACATGGGGAGCGAAAAAAGTTCAACTTTGACCTCGTGCAAAGACACGTTACGAAGTTCTGAGGGGTATACGGCGCACACTAGCGTGTACCCAAACGTGTTTGCCATAAAATGCTGGGATGAAAACCACCCCTTCCTTGGCTCGTTTTCCCGCTATTCGCGATTGCGCAAAAAGTGTCCCAAACCCCCATTGACTTACTATGGGAAAAATGGAATCGCACGTGCCACGTGCCACGAGGTTTTAAGCGAGTAGCGACCGGTGCCATCAGGTAGATCGCCTCCGGGAGCCCATACACTGAAATTTTTAAGAAAATCGAGCCACAAGTTTAGGCCTGACCCAAGTTGCCCCAATTCGCGGCCAGACATGCAAAACATAGCCCGGAGAAGGACCGCTCCGGTTGTTTTTCAATAGAAAAACACAATTCTAACGAATAGTGTTTGTCTTTTCAAACAACCTGCGGTTACCAGCATCTGCGATGCTGGGCTCCGCATCGCGGGACCGCAGGTTGTTTGAGCAAGCACCTTTGTAAACGCAGCAAAAACGCCCGCCGCCAAACGAGAGGATGAGCCTTGCACGTGCAGACCGGAGTCGGTGTGCTACGGACTGACGTGCACGGCACCCTTTTCGCCGGTCTATAGCGGTGTGCCAAACTTGAGTGCAATCGGCCCGGCCGTTTTCGAGATCTCGAAGCGGCACCCTGCACGTGCGCACGTGCAAGCTGGGTCCCAATTGACTTTTGCACGGCACCCTTTTCGCCGGTCTCTAGCGGTGTACCGAATTTAATCTGAATCGGCCCAGCCGTTTCCAAGATCTGGAAGCGACCCCTACACGTGCGCACGTGCAGTTGCACCCCAACCGCGGCACATGAAAATACATACCTACTGACTTGTGCACGGCACCCTACTAACCAGTCTCTAGTGGTATGTCAAATTTGAGCACAGTCGGTCCAGCCGTTCTTGAGATATGGAAGCGACAGCCTGCACGTGCGCACGTGCAAACTGGGTCCCATCTGACTTGTGCACGGCACCCTACTCGCCGAGCCCTAACGGTGTGCCAACTTTGATCACAATCGGACCAGCCGTTCTCGAGATCTGGAAGCGTCACCCTGCCCGTGCGCACGTGCAGCGGCACCCCAACCGTGACACATGGAAAGGCATTGCGGGACGGGTGCCTACATCCATGCCAAGGATCAGCGCAATCGGCAAAATAACTACAGAGTTATTACACTTGCTACCGATCTGACACCTCTTCGTTTTGCACGTGGCACGTGCATTAGGGGTCACCCATACGCATCGAGAGTAGCACACTACGTTTGGGAAAGGAAGAAACTATCCCACACAAAAGACTGCGAGTGAATCGGTCCTGTGGTTGCAGAGATATAAGGTTTGTAAAGGCGCCCTACAGGCGGCCTACTGCTAATATTTAGCAATAATCAGTGTCGCATCCGCACACGGGAGGTATCCCCGTTACCTGTTCGTATGCTCATTGTGGTTGGGTTCAAGTCACAGGCGAGCCCTGCTTTTTTGCAACTTTTCTTAGAAACGGCACATCGTGCAGTGACGTTCTATACATCGTTGGAAAGAGCATCGAAAGTTGTATATTTCATTAATTTTTCACTTTGGTATATCTGCAACGTAAAAAGTTATTAAGCAACAAAGACGCTCCCATTGACTTTCCATGTTAAAAATTTTCATTTTCAAACGAACTTTATTAGAAAAAACGATTTCTGCCAGCTTAACGAAGCATACCAACATGTACTATGCTCCTTTCTCTACAAGATATAAGAGTTTGGGCGAAATCTATCTCTAAAATTTTGTACAAAGATCGAATGAAAATGTCTCTGCAAAGTCTCGACATCGCCGTCCATTGACTTAACATGGGACACAGCAAAATTCCAACTTTGACCTCGTGCAAAGACACGTTCCGAGATTCTGAGGGGTATACAGCGCACACTGACGTGTACCGGAACGTGTTTGCCATAAAATGCTGGGAAGAAAACCACCTCCTTCTTGGCTCGTTTTTCCGCTATTGGCGATCGCGCAAAAAACGTCCAAAACCCCGTTCACTTAACATGGGGAAAATGGAATCGCACGTGCCACGTGCCACGAGGTTTTAAGCGAGTAGCGACCGGTGCCATAAGGTAGATCGCCTCCGGGAGCCCATACCCTGAACTTTTTACGAAGATTGTACATTTCGTCTAGGCCCCAATCAAGATGTCTCGATTCGCTGCCAGACTTGCAAAACATAGCCCGGACAACGACCGCTCCGGTTGTTTTTCAATAGAAAAACACAATTCTAACGAATAGTGTTTGTCTTTTCAAACAACCTGCGGTTACTGCACGTGCGCACGTGCAGGCTGGGTCCCAACTGACTTGTGCACGGCACTCTATTCGCCGGTCTCTAGCGGTGTACCAAATTTAATCGCATTCGGCCCAGCCGTTTCCAAGATCTGGAAACGACCCCTACACGTGCGCACGTGCAGTTGTACCCCAACCGTGGCACATGAAAATCCATACTTACTGACTTGTGCACGGCACCCTACTAACCAGTCTCTAGTGGTACCAAACGAGAGGATGAGCCTTGCACGTGCAGACCGGAGTCGGTGTGTTACAAACTGACGTGCACGGCACCCTACTCGCTGATCTATAGCGGTGTGCCAAATTTGAGTGTAATCGGCTCGGCCATTTTCGAGATCTGGAAGCGTCACCCTGCACGTGCGCACGTGCAAGCTGTGTCCAATTGCATTGTGCATGGGACCCTATTCGCCGGTCCCTAGCGGTGTACCAAATTCGAGCTCAATCGGCCCAGCCGTTTTCAAGATCTTGAAACGACCCCTCCACGTGCGCACGTGCAGTTGCATCTCAACCGTGACACATGGAAATACATACTAACTGACTTGTGCACGGCACCCTACTGATCGATCTCTAGATGTTTGCCGAATTTGAGTGCAATCGGTCCAGCCGTTCTTGAAATCTGGAAGCGTCACCCTGCACGTGCGCACGTGCAAGATGGGTCCAAACTGACTTGCGCACGGCACCCTACTAATCGGTCTCTAGCGGTGTACCAAATTTGAACTCAATCGGCCCGGCCGTTCTCGAGATCTGGAAGCGTCACCCTGCACGTGCGCACGTGCAGTTGCACCCCAATCGTGGCACATGGAAATACATACTAAATGACTGCAACCTACTGATCGGTATCAAGCGTTATGCCAAATTTGAACACAATCGGTCCAGCCGTTCTCGAGATCTGGAAGCGTCACCCTGCACGTGCGCACGTGCAGTTGCACCCCTACCAAGACACATGGAAATGCATCGCCTGGAAAGTGTCTACCTCCATGCCAAGTTTTAGCGCAATCGGCCCAGTAATTACCCCGAGCTATTGCGCTTATTACAAAACAGGCACCTCTTGGCTTTGCACGTGGAACGTGCGTTAGGGGTCACCCATATGCATCGAGAGTAGCACACTATGTGAAAGAAGGGAAAAAGCTACCCCACACAAAAAAACCGCACGTGTATCAGCCCAGTGGTTGCCGAGATATAAGTCGTACAAAAACGTCCCCACGGCGGCCGGCCGCTATTTAGCAGTAAAATCGTGTCGCATCCTTCTATTAGAGGTATCCCCGTCACCTGTTCGTATACTGTCTGAGCAAAGGCCATACGTTACGGTCCAAACTCCATAGTGAGGCGGACATACGAATTTACGAGAGTTTAGCGACGAAATGATTCACTTAATTGTTAAGTAATGGGTACCATTAGGTAGACCATAAATTTTATCTAGCATCTCACCGTAGATGCAGTAAAAAGTGCTTTACTTTTCAATGTATGTAAAGACTTGCTCAGCTCAATCAGTTCACTCTGTATTGGCTCAAGCCGTATCATGCGAACGCAATACAAACTAGAGCACCGACAGCGCAGCGCTCCCCAACTCACTGCTCGCCCAGTCCACCCGGGCCGCCGCCACGACGGCCCCCCCCCCGCAAGTAGGCATCCCGCACTGCACCGACAGCCGCGGGCGACCAGCTGACCGGCCAGCTGACCGGCCAGCAGCCGGCGGGCGGCAAGCCACGGATGGCCGACCCGCCGGCGCGGCGAGGGAGGGGAGGGACGCAGCTGAAAGACCCGACTACATATATATCAAAGAATGATACATTATATGTAATCATCGATGACGCGACATAAATCTGCTTTATTGGGTTTAGCGGTGTAGTCTGTGATGCCATCACAATGAAAATAGCCTAGTTTTGTAGAGCATCAAATTCTGATTCCATAACGACTCTCGCTAGTCCATTTTCAATTGTAAATAAGCCTTTTATTGCGATGCAAAGTCCCGAAATGGTGCCGACGGCGGCCGGTCCCCCGATGGTACCATACCATAGATGGTAAACAGGTTAGTTCACATTCCCGCCGCTATGCGGGCGGCGGCGGCGCCACCTGTCCTCGTGTCCGCCTGACACCGTAACGATATAGGTCTGAGCTCAAATCTCGGTAATGTCGTGCTTTTTTACTATATTTCTCAAAAACGGCACCACGTGCAATAAAGTTGTATATATCATTGGAAAGAGCATCAAAAGTTGTATAACCTATCAACTTTTCACATAAATATATCTCAACTGTAAAAAGTTATTAAGCAGCAAAGACGCTCCCATTGACTTTCCATGTTAAAATTTTTCATTTTTAAACGAGCCTAAAAAGAACAAACGAATTTGCACAGCTTAAAGAAGCATAACAACATGTTCTATGGTCTTTTCTCAACAAGTCCTGGAAGTTTAAACAAAATCGTATCATATAATTTTGTACAATGAGCGAATGAAAAAGTCTCTGCAAAAATGCCCATTGACTTAACATGGGGAGCGAAAAAAGTTCAACTTTGACCTCGTGCAAAGTCACGTTACGAAGTTCTGAGGGGTATACGGCGCACACCAGCGTGTACCCAAACGTGTTTGCCATAAAATGCTGGGAAGAAAACCACCTCTTCCTTGGCTCGTTTTCCCGCTATTCGCGATCGCGCAAAAAGTGTCCAAAACCCCATTGACTTAACATGGGGAAAATGGAATCGCACGTGCCACGTGCCACGAGGTTTTAAGCGAGTAGCGACCGGTGCCAACAGGTAGATCGCCTGCGGGAGCCCATACACTGAAATTTTTAAGAAAATCGAGCCACAAGTTTAGGCCTGACCCAAGTTGCCCCAATTCGCGGCCAGACTTGCAAAACATAGCCCGGAGACGGACCGCTCCGGTTGTTTTTCAATAGAAAAACACAATTCTAACGAATAGTGTTTGTCTTTTCAAACAACCTGCGGTTACCAGCATCTGCGATGCTGGGCTCCGCATCGCGGGACCGCAGGTTGTTTGAGCAAGCACCTTTGTAAACGCAGCAAAAACGCCCGCCGCCAAACGAGAGGATGAGCCTTGCACGTGCAGACCGGAGTCGGTGTGCTACAAACTGACGTGCACGGCACCCTACTCGCTGATCTATAGCGGTGTGCCAAATTTGAGTGTAATCGGCTCGGCCATTTTCGAGATCTGGAAGCGTCACCCTGCACGTGCGCACGTGCAAGCTGTGTCCAATTGCATTGTGCATGGGACCCTATTCGCCGGTCTCTAGCGGTGTACCAAATTCGAGCTCAATCGGCCCAGCCGTTTTCAAGATCTTGAAACGACCCCTCCACGTGCGCACGTGCAGTTGCATCTCAACCGTGACACATGGAAATACATACTAACTGACTTGTGCACGGCACCCTACTGATCGATCTCTAGATGTTTGCCGAATTTGAGTGCAATCGGTCATGCCGTTCTTGAGATCTGGAAGCGTCACCCTGCACGGGCGCACGTGCAAGATGGGTCCAAACTGACTTGCGCACGGCAGTCGGCACCCTACTAATCGGTCTCTAGCGGTGTACCAAATTTGAACTCAATCGGCCCGGCCGTTCTCGAGATCTGGAAGCGTCACCCTGCACGTGCGCACGTGCAGTTGCACCCCAATCGTGGCACATGGAAATACATACTAAATGACTGCAACCTACTGATCGGTATCAAGCGTTATGCCAAATTTGAACACAATCGGTCCAGCCGTTCTCGAGATCTGGAAGCGTCACCCTGCACGTGCGCACGTGCAGTTGCACCCCTACCAAGACACATGGAAATGCATCGCCTGGAAAGTGTCTACCTCCATGCCAAGTTTTAGCGCAATCGGCCCAGTAATTACCGCGAGCTATTGCGCTTATTACAAAACAGGCACCTCTTGGCTTTGCACGTGGAACGTGCGTTAGGGGTCACCCATATGCATCGAGAGTAGCACACTATGTGAAAGAAGGGAAAAAGCTACCCCACACATCTTTTCAAACAACCTGCGGTTACTCTAAAGGTGTGCCGAATTTGAATGCAATCGGCCCAGCCGTTCCTGAGATCTGGAAGCGTCACCCTGCACGTGCGCACGTGCAACCTGGGGCCCAGCAGACCTGTGCAACACACCCTACTACGCGATCTCTAGCGGTGTGCCAAATCTGAGCACAATTGGCCCGGCCGTTCTCGAGATCTGGAAGCGTCACCCTGCACGTGCGCACGTGCAGTTGCACCCCAATCGTGGCACATGGAAATACATACTAAATGACTGCAACCTACTGATCGGTATCAAGCGTTATGCCAAATTTGAACACGATCGGTCCAGCCGTTCTCGAGATCTGGAAGCGTCACCCTGCACGTGCGCACGTGCAGTTGCACCCCTACCAAGACACATGGAAATGCATCGCCTGGAAAGTGTCTACCTCCATGCCAAGTTTTAGCGCAATCGGCCCAGTAATTACCGCGAGCTATTGCGCTTATTACAAAACAGGCACCTCTTGGCTTTGCACGTGGAACGTGCGTTAGGGGTCACCCATATGCATCGAGAGTAGCACACTATGTGAAAGAAGGGAAAAAGCTACCCCACACAAAAAACCGCACGTGTATCAGCCCAGTGGTTGCCGAGATATAAGTCGTACAAAAACGTCCCCACGGCGGCCGGCCGCTATTTGGCAGTAAAATCGTGTCGCATCCTTCTATGGGAGGTATCCCCGTCACCTGTTCGTATACTGTCTGAGCAAAGGCCATACGTTACGGTCCAAACTCCATAGTGAGGCGGACAAACGAATTTACTAGAGTTTAGCGACGAAATGATTCACTTAATTGTTAAGTAATGGGTACCATTAGGTAGACCATAAATTTTATCTAGCATCTCACCGTAGATGCAGTAAAAAGTGCTTTACTTTTCAATGTATATGTTACAGACCGTATGAAAACCCAGTCCGTTTGCAAACGGCCTGGCCCAGTTAGGCCGTTTGAAAACGGCCTGAAAAAGCCGGCCGTTTGCAAACCGCCTGAAATATCAGGCCGTATGAAAACGGCCTAGGCAGTTTGAAACGGCCTAGACAGTTTGAAAACGGCCTAGTCAGTTTTCAAACGGTCTGGCGAAGTACAACAGCCTCTGAAGATAACTTAATGGATCCAGGTTGGTCGATGATCAGGTTGCATCCATGTCAATGCTTGCGCATTCCATGCCGAATGACTCGTCTACGTCGAACATTTTCTTACTGTGCAGATGCTCGACCCGGCCGTTTTCCGACAATATTACTAATTATACAAGTTCACGGTCCGCCTGCTTACGGCCATCCAGTTCATGGAGCCTGGTGAAGCCGCTACTGGTGAAGTCTGGTGAAACGTATCACTACAAGACTCACCGATTATTTTGCGGCATAAAACGCAGGAACGCACAATGGACATCAGAGTTCACATTAGAGTCCTCACCGCGCCCGGTCGACCGCCGGCGGCTGGCCGGTGGCGTACGCCGGCAATACTTGACCATTGCGGTGGAAGGCGAAACTTTAAGTCCGGGGGAAGCCCGGGTCGACCGGGGCCCTGTTTCACCACCCGGACGGCGCGCGCGCTGGTGCGGCGTTCGTGGGCGTTCGAGACGAATTCGGCTCGACGCTTCAGCATTGCGAGGCGTCCGAGATTGTTATATTTCCACGGAAACCTAACACGCCGCTGGTATACCGTAGCTTCCAGCGCGCGCAGCGTCGTGACGGTGAAACAGGGCCCGGGCGCTGTACGGGCCGGGCCTCAGTTCTGCTTATCTCTTACTGACCAGGCCTGCATTCGGCATCCGGAAAAATCACGGAGAATTATCCGGGACTAGCGAGAATTATCGGGGATCACGAACGGTATCGCGATAACGAGACATGCTGAAGATAGGCGCTCACCAATAATTTTCCGACGGATAATATCCTAGTGACAATATTTTTCGGGATGCCGAATGCACCTCAGGATTTCATGGTGCCATGTAATATCATTAACGGTCGTGCTTCAACAAACTCAACATTGTCCAGCTATAGCTTCATGCAGACCAGATTGTTTTCAAAATGCCTAGACCGTTTGCAAACGGCCTGGTGTCTGGAAAGTTGTCATACGGTCTAGACGGTTTCCAAACGGCCTGAAATTTCAGGTGGTTTGCATACAGCCTGGAATTTCAGCCCGTATTCAAACGGCCTGACTTTTCAGACCGTTTGCATACTGACTGGGCTGTCCAGG
Source organism: Amphibalanus amphitrite (assembly GCF_019059575.1). NCBI lineage: Eukaryota > Metazoa > Arthropoda > Thecostraca > Balanomorpha > Balanidae > Amphibalanus > Amphibalanus amphitrite. Next base: position 5,790 of record NW_024883027.1, on the reverse strand, counting down.
CCGTTTGCAAACGGCCTGAATCGGGCCAGGCCTTTTGCAAACGGACTGAGTTTTCATACGGCCTGTAACATATATAAAGACTTGCTCAGCTCAATCAGTTCACTCTGTATTGGCTCAAGCCGTATCATGCGAACGCAATACAAACTAGAGCACCGACAGCGCAGCGCTCCCCAACTCACTGCTCGCCCAGTCCACCCGGGCCGCCGCCACGACGGCCCCCCGCAAGTAGGCATCCCGCACTGCACCGACAGCCGCGGGCGACCAGCTGACCGGCCACTTGACCGGCCAGCAGCCGGCGGGCGGCAAGCCGCGGATGGCCGACCCGCCGGCGCGGCGAGGGAGGGGAGGGACGCAGCTGAAAGACCCGACTACATATATATCAAAGAAACATTATATGTAATCATCGATGACGCGACATAAATCTGCTTTATTGGGGTTAGCGGTGTAGTCTGTGATGCCATCACAATGAAAATAGCCAAGTTTTGTAGAGCATCAAATTCTGATTCCATAACGACTCTCGCTAGTCCATTTTCAATTGTAAATAAGCCTTTTATTGCGATGCAAAGTCCCGAAATGGTGCCGACGGCGGCCGGTCCCCCGATGGTACCATACCATACCATAGATGGTAAACAGGTTAGTTCACATTCCCGCCGCTATGCGGGCGGCGGCGGCGCCACCTGTCCTCGTGTCCGCCTGACACCGTAACGATATAGGTCTGAGCTCAAATCTCGGTAATGTCGTGCTTTTTTACTATATTTCTCAAAAACGGCACCACGTGCAATAAAGTTGTATGTATCATTGGAAAGAGCATCAAAAGTTGTATAACCTATCAACTTTTCACTGAAATATATCTATAACGTAAAAAGTTATAAAGCAGCAAAGACGCTCCCATTGACTTTGCATGTTAAAAAAAATCTTCTTTAAACGAGCTCAAAAAGAACAAACGAATTCTGACAGCTTAACGAAGCATAACAACATGTTCTATGGTCTTTTCTCAACAAGTCCTGAAAGTTTAAACAAAATCGTATCATATAATTTTGTACAATGAGCGAATGAAAAACTCTCTGCAAAAACGCCCATTGACTTAACATGGGGAGCGAAAAAAGTTCAACTTTGACCTCGTGCAAAGACACGTTACGAAGTTCTGAGGGCTATACGGCGCACACTAGCGTGTACCCAAACGTGTTTGCCATAACATGCGTGGAAGAAAACCACCTCTTTCTTGGCTCGTTTTCCCGCTATTGGCGATCGCGCAAAAAGTGTCCAAAACCCCGTTGACTTAACATGGGGAAAATGGAATCGCACGTGCCACGTGCCACGAGGTTTTAAGCGAGTAGCGACCGGTGCCATCAGGTAGATCGCCTCCGGGAGCCCATACCCTGAAATTTTTACGAAGATTGAGCGATTCGTTTAGGCCTGACCCAAGTTGCCCCAATTCGCGGCCAGACTTGCAAAACATAGCCCGGAGAAGGACCGCTCCGGTTGTTTTTCAATAGAAATAGAAAAACACAATTCTAACGAATAGTGTTTGTCTTTTCAAACAACCTGCGGTTACCGGCATCTGCGATGCCGGGCTCCGCATCGCGGGACCGCAGGTTGTTTGAGCAAGCACCTTTGTAAACGCAGCAAAAACGCCCGCCACCAAACGAGAGGATGAGCCTTGCACGTGCAGACCGGAGTCGGTGTGCTACGGACTGACGTGCACGGCACCCTATTCGCCGGTCTATAGCGGTGTGCCAAATTTGAGTGCAATCGACCCGGCCGTTTTCGAGATCTGGAAGCGACACCCTGCACGTGCGCACGTGCAGCCTAGGCCCCAATTGACTTGTGCACGGCACTCTATTCGCCGGTTTCTAGCGATGTACCAAATTTAATCTGAATCGGCCCAGCCGTTTCCAAGATCGGGAAACGACCCCTACACGTGCGCACGTGCAGCTGCACCCCAACCGCGGCACATGAAAATACATACTTACCTTGTGCACGGCACCCTACTAACCAGTCTCTAGTGGTATGCCAAATTTGAGCACAGTCGGCCCGGCCGTTCTTGAGATATGGAAGCGTCAGCCTGCACGTGCGCACGTGCAAACTGGGTCCCATCTGACTTGTGCACGGCACCCTACTTACCAGCCTCTAGCGGTGTGCCAACTTTGATCACAATCGGCCCAGCCGTTCTCGAGATCTGGAAGCGTCACCCTGCCCGTGTGCACGTGCAGCGGCACCCCAACCGTGACACATGGAAATGCATTGCGCGGCAGGTGCCTACAACCATGCCAAGTATCAGTGCAATCGGCAAACTAACTACAGAGTTATTAGACTTGTAACCGAACTGACACCTCTTCGTTTTGCACGTGGCACGTGCATTAGGGGTCACCCATACGCATCGAGAATAGCACAATACGTGTCAGAAAGGGAGGAGCTGTCCCACACAAAAGACCGCGAGTGAATCGGTCCAGTGGTTGCAGAGATATAAGGTTTCTAAAGGCACCCCACAGGCGGCCGAATGCTAATATTTAGCAATAATCAGTGTCGCATCCGCACACGGGAGGTATCCCCGTCACCTGTTCGTATACTCTAATGTGGTTGGGTTCAAGTCACAGTCGAGCCCTGATTTTTTACAGCTTTTCTTAAAAACGGCACATCGTGCAGTGACGTCCTAGGCATCAGTGGAAAGAGCATCAAAAGTTGTATATTATATTAACTTTTCACCTATATATCTTACTAAAGATAAAAGTTATAGAGGAATAAAGACGCTCCCATTGACTTTCCATGTTAAAAATTTTAATTTTCAAATGAACTTTATAAGAAAAAACGATTTCTGCCAGCTTAACGAAGCACACCAGCATGTACTATGTTCCTTTCTCTACAAGATATAAGAGTTTGGGCGAAATCTATCTCTAAAATTTTGTACAAAGATCGAATGAAAATGTCTCTGCAAAGTCTCGACATCGCCGTCCATTGACTTAACATGGGACACAGCAAAATTCCAACTTTGACCTCGTGCAAAGACACGTTCCGAGATTCTGAGGGGTATACAGCGCACACTGGCGTGTACCGGAACGTGTTTGCCATAAAATGCTCGGAAGAAAACCACCTCTTCCTTGGCTCGTTTTCCCGCCATTCGCGATCTCGCAAAAAGTGTCCAAAACCCCGTTGACTTAACATGGGGAAAATGGTATCGCACGTGCCACGTGCCACGAGGTTTTAAGCGAGTAGCGACCGGTGCCATAAGGTAGATCGCCTCCGGGAGCCCATACACTGAACTTTTTACGAAGATTGTACATTTCGTCTAGGCCCCAATCAAGATGTCTCGATTCGCTGCCAGACTTGCAAAACATAGCCCGGAGAACGACCGCTCCGGTTGTTTTTCAATAGAAAAACACAATTCTAACGAATAGTGTTTGTCTTTTTCAAACAACCTGCGGTTACCAGCATCTGCGATGCTGGGCTCCGCATCGCGGGACCGCAGGTTGTTTGAGCAAGCACCTTTGTAAACGCAGCAAAAACGCCCGCCGCCAAACGAGAGGATGAGCCTTGCACGTGCAGACCGGAGTCGGTGTTCTACGGACTGACGTGCACGGCACCCTATTCGCCGGTCTATAGCGGTGTGCCAAATTTGAGTGCAATCGACCCGGCCGTTTTCGAGATCTGGAAGCGACTCCCTGCACGTGCGCACGTGCAACCTGGGTTCCAATTGACTTGTTCACGGCACTCTATTCGCCGGTCTCAAGCGGTGTACCAAATTTGAGCTCAATCGGCCCAGCCAATTTCAAGATCTGGAAGCGACCCCTACACGTGCGCACGTGCAGCTGCACCCCATCCGTGGCACATAAAAATACATACTAACTGACTTGTTCACGGCACCCTTCTACCCAGTCTGTAGTGGTATGCCAAATTTGAGCACAGTCGGTCCAGCCGTTCTTTAGATATGGAAGCGTCAGCCTGCACGTGCGCACGTGCAAACTGGATCCCATCTGACTTGTGCACGGCACCCTACTAACCGGTCTCTAGCGGTGTACCAAATTTGAGCTCAATCGGCCCGGCCGTTCTCGAGATCTGGAAGCGTCACCCTGCATGCGCGCACGTGCAGTTGCACCCCAACCGTAACACATGAAAACGCATGGCCCGGTGTGTGCCTACATCCTTGTGTAGTTTCAGCAGAATCTCCTCAGGAATTACCGTGGTATTGTCATTACAACAAAAGTGACACCTATCCGTTTTACACGTGTTACGTGCAGTAGGGGTCACCCGCATGCATCGTCCATAGTAAAATACTTCTAAGAAGGGTATACGCTACCCCATACAAAAAACCGCAAGTGTATCGGTCCAGTGGCTGCGGAGATATAAGTCGTACAAAAACGTCCCCACGGCGGCCGGCCGCTAATATTTAGAATTGAATTCGTGTCGCATCCTTCTATGGGAGGTATCCCTGTCACCTGTTCGTATACTGTCTGAGCCAAGGCCATATATAGGTCTGAGCTCAAATCTCGGTAATGTCGTGCTTTTTTACTAAATTTCTCAAAAAACGGCACGAAGCGCAATAACGTTCTATATATCATTGGAAAGAGCATCAGAAGTTGTATAACCTATCAACTTTTCACTTAAATATATCTTTCACATAAAAAGTTATTAAGCAACAAAGACGCTCCCATTGACTTTGCATGTTAAAAAATTTCTTTTTAAAACGAGCTCAAAAAGAACAAACGAATTCTGACAGCTTAACGAAGCATAACGGCATGTACTACGGCCTATTCTGAATAAGTGTTGAAAGTTTGGACAAAATCGTATCATATAATTTTGTACAATGAACGAATGAAAATGTCTCTGCAAAAACGCCCATTGACTTAACATGGGGAGCGAAAAAAGTTCAACTTTGACCTCGTGCAAAGGCACGTTACGAAGTTCTGAGGGGTATACGGCGCACACTAGCGTGTACCCAAACGTGTTTGCCATAAAATGCTGGGAAGAAAACCACCTCTTCCTTGGCTCGTTTTCCCGCCATTGGCGATCGCGCAAAAAGTGTCCAAAACCCCATTGACTTAACATGGGGAAAATGGAATCGCACGTGCCACGTGCCACGAGGTTTTAAGCGAGTAGCGACCGGTGCCATCAGGTAGATCGCCTGCGGGAGCCCATACCCTGAAATTTTTACGAAGATTGAGGGATTCGTTTAGGAGAGGCTCAACTTGTCTCGATTCGCGGCCAGACTTGCAAAACATAGCCCGGAGAAGGACCGCTCCGGTTGTTTTTCAATAGAAAAACACAATTCTAACGAATAGTGTTTGTCTTTTCAAACAACCTGCGGTTACCAGCATCTGCGATGCTGGGCTCCGCATCGCGGGACCGCAGGTTGTTTGAGCAGCACCTCTGTAACGCCGCCAAAACACCCGCCGCCAAACGAGAGGATGAGCCTTGCAGTGCAGACCAGAGTGGGTGTGCTACGAACTGACGTGCACTGCACTCTAACCTCTGTAACCCACTCACCCGTGCACGCAGCAAAAACGCCCGCCGCCAAACGGAGGACGAGCCTTGCACGTGCAGACCCGAGTGGGTGTGCTACGAACCGACGTGCACGACACTACTAACCGCTATCATCGTGCTTACCTTGCTAAGGCGCGTCGAATGATATTTTTTTTGTTTGGTTTAGGTCAACCTAAGGTATTGACCTCGGGTCAAGGGCAGTCAGAGCCCTCAGGTCATGAGCTGGTCGAAGGAGGTCATATCGCATACCATTTGATTCGGCAGGTCTTTCAGAGTCCATTTGTAGCTTTTTTCGACTCCCTAGCTCAATTT